>NC_036859.1:12220087-12234220 GCF_002910315.2 Salvelinus sp. IW2-2015 | reverse complement strand
ACAGGTCTTCGCTGTAACTCTATATTCATCATAATAGTGAGGAAACAAAATATTTAGCCAAATCATATCTTCCTTCTGAAGTCAAACTTGTCTGGACCCTAATTTTTAATCACTGGACTGTCATTTCTGCAGCCCAGTTTCAACTGTTTGCTGCTGGTTCCAAAGAGACAAATTTGCTTTTAATTGTCTGAAATGACGACTGAATGCAGCCGGAGACAGAACAGTGTAGACTCTCCCTCAGTAAGGGTGTTGCTCAGAGCAATGGTACAAGGAAAACTGGAAAAAACAGATTTTGGGACAAAAAGAGTGGGAAGCATGCAGGAAGTAAGAAGATAGCACTGAAGGAGTATGTGTCTTTGTTGGTATCGCTTGGCTTAATGTTATACTATATATATAAAATGCTCTATTTTTTGTCCTGCCGTATGTTACCTTTATTTGTTTTGCTTCACAAGTCCTAATACTCTTGTATGAAAACATCTACTGGTAGAATCTCTCTGAAAGCAAGATTTTGTTTTTTTCTGATGCCGTCTGGTCTTCTACGTTTTTCAGACCTTTGATCTGAAATAAGCAGGAGCAGGAGCTGTTAGTTTGACATGAAATACGTGAGCAATAACGGAGCATGAAGCCTACCTGTTTTCAAATAATTGCTTCGAGGCAGGAGTGATGATTAATATTCTGTATGTAGGAGGGTGACCCACATGTAGAAATACCCCAGTACTGGAGCGCCAAATACCAAATTAAAAGCTTGTCATGATTTTCATCATTTGTACCCGTGGTTTTTGCCACAAGTGGTAGCCTATTGATATTAATCCTCCAATTGCAATGTTTGTCTTATGCCCACATATATTGGTCCTCAAGGTTATACTTTTAATATACCCTCAAACACAGGTTAGGAAAACGTCATTTCATAAATAAGGCCACTGTCAGTCGTAAATTATAATTATAAACCATTTTACCGGTGAAACACTTCCAAAACTGCCATCTGCATGCCAATAATGTTGGATGTCAATAGATTTCATTAGGAATATGAATATAGAATATGACTGTTCCTGAGCCAATTAGAAAACACGGTGTTTAACCAAACTATATAGGCCTTCCTGTATTTAGTTTTCAGTCCAAACACATTCTCTAGTGGTTGCACGCTGGTCCCTTACATTATCTTTTTTTGTTTTTTACTTCAAAACATTGTCAATGAACGCGCCCATCCATGTTCGAATGGAAATGTAGGTTTATTATTTTGTCTAATAGTAATTTATACCATACTATTATATTTGGTTAGTAGAATACGAATGAATCATTACGAGTTCTTCCAAGACATTCATTAACCCTTTGATCTAACTTTTACTAAACAGGCACAGTTGTGAGAGTGGCGGCGCGAGATCCGGTGGATGTACTTCGAGGATCAGATGTTAGACGGGTCTCAGCAGCGTCAGCCAGCCAGGGAAACGACTAGCTCTGTGACCGGCGCAAGATAGGTACGATTTTTGCAGATCCAACACTTTTTCTCTCAGTGCACAACACCTGGACAAGCCAGAGCTTCAAAAGATGGAAACTTTTAAGGTATAGTCTGGCAAACCTTCAGAGTTGATTGCCAAACCTTATCAAGCGGGTTATAGGCCGCTTTTTCCAGATAAACACAAGCATGTAAAACAAAAATGCAAGGGAGACTGGCTAGAAGCTATTCATGATGAAAGGATACCAGATGTGTTTGAATGCCCAGTCATGTTTCATAATAAGTCTCAGACATAACATTGCATGCAGTATAAGACATCTAATAGAATGTACTATATGCAGGAAAACCTGAATATCAAAGCACTCAGAAATTGTCATTCCTCTCCTTGATGTTACGATGTCTATTTCGTCCTCCCTCATGGACCAATATGCAGGAGTGGTAGTGCTCTGATGATTTATTAAAATCGAACTGAACACTGAAATACAAAAAACAATCAAAACCGATGTGCAGAAAACGAAACAGACCGTGTGGTGAAAAAACACTAACACGGCAACAAACACCCACAAATAACCACAAGTCAAAACCCAGGCTGCCTAAGTATGATTCCTCAATCAAAAAGGGACAACGATTGACAGCTGCCTCTGATCTGAGAATCATATCCAGCAGAAACAAACAAAAATCCCAACAAACTACTGTTAAAACGAACATTACCCACACATAGACAAACCCACCCAACACCTCCTGACCATACTAAATAAATACAAAACACAGGGAAAAACAGGTCAGGAACATGAGCAGCTTGAGGTGTAAAAACACAAAAGGGGCATATTTGCATATGTTATGGTCTTGTGAAGGCTGGCTGGGATTCTGGTAAGAATATGTATGTTTATCTCAGCATGTCCTCAGATGATCCTTTCTCCTTGTTTTTTGCTCTGGTCTAAATGGTTGATAACTTGAGGGACTGTTATCAAACCAAAACTGTGTAACCAAGCATCTAAAAAAAACATTGCATTAATTAGCAAGGTTGGATAGGGCGTCATTGTAAATAAGAATATTATTCTCTTAACGACTTGCACTAGTTAAATAAAAAAATTATACATTTCCACTGTCACAATGCAGAAATGTCAAAGTTGTGCATCCACTAGATTTGATTTATTAAAAGATTAAGGGTATACTGGGGCAACTTTTCATAAGGTCTGGATATCTTATATGGAATGCAGTATGACAAACAGGAATGTATTGGAAAACATGCCCAGGTCAGGGGAGAACTATTTAGGCAGTCCCTAGCTTGCTGGGCTGCTCCAGTCTTGGCCCTGTAGGGGGTTGTTCTTCAGTCCTTTCTTTAGTTATCACTCTGGCTTGGCAGAACCACACCCATGACCAATAATGAATGTGTCACCAAGATCCTAAAGGTGAGTGGGATATGGTTGGGTTTGGGGCACTGAAGGGGCGGTAGACCCCCTTGGGGCAGGAAGGGACAACCCAGCTATATTTGTGTGCAAGTAAAAAGAGCTGCTACAATACAATTAGGCATCATGAGAGTAGGTATATTAACATGTGCTGGTTCTGTGTGTTAATGGTATGTGTTTCTTTGTATTTTTTACTTCTGTTACGAAACTTTCCTTGGGAATAAAAAATGGGGGACATTTTGGGGGCCAAAGTTGAGGTATTGGACTATACTGGTGGGGTCGGTGTGCAGCAGCTTTTGATCGAGTTGAGTCTTATCAATCACTTAAAACTATTTAACAATGCATCTCTTACCTAGCATGAAAGAACTGCGTGGCATTGGATTGTGTAGAAATGCAGGAAATTAGCTTAGATGCCCCAAAAAAATTCGTGGGGAGGACCCTCAGACCCCCTGGTTTTAGAAGGTCCCCACCCACGTTCTAAAAACCAAAGTTGGGGGCATCTAATGATAATTTCCTGCATTTATACACAATCAATATGGCCCTCTCTAGCCATCTCCAATATGCCCTATCTAGGCCCGACTTTAATAAAGGAAAATGCTCCCGAAATCTAGCAACATATCTCATGTGCTATACGCAGAGAATAACACGCCCCTGACGCGATTGTGTGTAATTACTTTAGAATATGCACTTCGCGGCGACGAGCTTAGCCAGACAGTCACACCGCTGTGTGAGGTGCTATAATAGTCGAAATATACAATGCTATCCATCCCTGACGTATAGCGTCCTCTGTGACCTCGTAACAAATAGAGACAAGAACAGAATGTGAATGCTATAAGTAACTTGCACCCCCGCTTTATGCGCGTGTAGTAAGGCCAAGCGAGGTATACAGAACAATTGATGCGTTCATGAAGCCAAAACGGCAATTTCTATGTTCAATATTGGTTTGATATTGCACGCGGTGGACGGGTTATACTAGTACTTTTTCCATGGTCTGCGCCTAGCGCATGCGTGAAACCTTGGTTGAAAAATGTATTTATATCTCATATCCTTATGAGAGTACGCGAGAAAGACAAGCTTTGTGCGACTACATTGCAGCATTAGTGCAAAAACTGAAAGAAAATGCGCATCTATAAGGCGTCGAGTCTCGACATTTAACCATTCACCCGTGGTACAAACCGCATTTTATCAATATGGGCCATAGACCCCACCAGGTGCTGTGAGCATGATATACAACCAAGAACCAAGGCTAAACCTGTTACACCGTGAGATTAAGTCGAATCCGAGGCATATAATAACTACTGCATTATTTTACGTTACGAGAAGACATATAAGCCTAGAGAGTACAACAGATTTCTTACAGCTTCTATAGATACATCTGTATACGAACTAGATGCGGACACAGGCACTCCGAGAGAGGTCTATGCTAAAATGAGTTAGTGTACTACCAAGGGGAAAGCCCAGCCATTGGCTTGCGTGATCAATCTTTCGCACTTTAACTGTCGAGCATTCACACCGGAACAAAACCTAAGCTACCCAACACAGCGTTCTTGAATTCGAGCCTGCTTCAAGCGAAGAAAAGAACAAACTGACCACGCTGCAGCACGGGGCCCCCGCTGTTCAGAGCGGACTTGCTGATGCGATGTTCACAGCCAACAACCAATGTGCCGGAAGTAAGTGACAGACACCTCTTAATGTGAGATATCCGAGTGTAACCCCTCGCCACAGGTCCTCAAGCGACACCGGAGAGAACCAGTCGAGCACGCATATATAAGAGCCATCTGTCCAGAGCGAGCCCTGTGCCAGACTAGCAGAGCTGCCCTATGCTTGTCTCCGCTATTGTTTCAAAATGTCCACCATTTTCCATCGGCCATCTGCCACACCACAGTACAGACGGTGAGCCTCTAGAAAGTTCTCCAAAACACTTTATCCATTTTGCAACCCTAAAGCAACTTGCCTGTATGAACTCGAAAGATACCATTTAATTTCCCGAGACTGGAGGTACATATCTGTCTTTTTTCTGACTACTCTCAGTGCCCATTCGTGTACGTAATACTATCTCACCAACTATCCGGCTCTTATCTGCCCTAGCACTCTCTGCCCTAATCTCTATCTGATCGATCTTCGAACTGCACTCTGGTTAAGGTGAATATCTTCGTTTTGCTCACCTCCGGTCTAAATGATACCCTGGATAGGAGGCACCAGACATGTGCTCAGGGGACTTCATCAAGGATCTCTCTTAGACTACTTTCTCCATCATCTTTCGCCTCAATCCTTACTAGTCCCAGTCCCTTGCCCTTGAAAAATGATGCTCCACCACCATGACTTCAACGTAGGGATGGCCAGGTTTCTCCAGATGTGACGCTTGTATTCAAGGCCCAAGAGTTCAATCTTGGTTGCATCAGAGCAGAAATCTTTTTCGTCATGGTCTGAGGAATCTTATGTGCTTGTTGCTAAACTCCAAGCCTACGGGCTGTCATGTTCTTGAGCGCCTATCTACTATGAGAGATTACTAAAAACCTCTCTTGTCGCTTGTGTTCTATCGGCGTGGTATTATTCTGACTGTCATCTGTAGAGTGCTAAGAGATAAAATTAGTGCCAGATACCTCAATAAGATCCATTTTAATAAGCATATGCCCTGTATTATCGTCAGACCCAGAAACAAATTAGGATATGTGCGAGATAATAAATATGAGTTCTAAAGTGGTCTTTGAATGTACTTATGCAGACGAGCGATAGGCCAAAAAGGTTCTACAAAATTGCTGAAAGATATAATGAATATCAGTACTTTTTATGTGATGGGCATCTGTTGAATATCATCAATCCATTGAAATTGCTGCCCATTGAAGTGTAATTCGTGACAGTGTACAAAATCACATTCCCTAGTAAGCGACACAAACATCGAGTTCCTACCCATATGACACTAGTTCAGTACCTCTTCACAACTGTTCCTCATATTGTCTTTCGATGTTTTATTATACGGCCAATGTTTGTTTTGCACGTTCGCCTCATGATGTCTGAGATATACTAGGCCTAATAAGCCCTACTCAAAATCTATCGAGATACATCTACGAAAGACTTTCTAGAGCCTGTTGTTTTCTTTTCAGTTCGCTTTCGATAAGTTTTTGAGACAAATGATCAAGAGCGATCTAGATAGTTGAGTAGAGGAGGTTTTTTTGCACTCAAAGTGACCTCCCACGCAATTCGTTTGATGGCGTTGTCCATCAGGCGTGGTGGATTTTGTGGCGAATAGAAGCAGCTGAGCGTTAAAAAGACACCGACAAAGTCTCCTAGTTACTTTAATACATTCGCAAGCTAAATGTAATTATACAAGATGTCTCAACTCAGGTATAACTCTCTGTCCCTCCAAATATCTATTATCCCCAGACAAGATCCACAAATAGTCATCTATAAGGGGAAAATGGCGCCTGAATATGATCCAAGAAATCAGAGACAAAAAAAAAAATAATAAAAACAATATAATAATAGATAACACTAAAAAAAAGAGTGTTAGATTAATAAAAGCAAAAACAGTATGATAAATTGACATTAATATAGGAATATGATAGTTAGCTTATCTTTGCCTCTGATTGGAAATCATTACAGGCCAACACGAGTGTATAACTGATTTGAGTGTGGAATCATCTTTATGTAATGGCAATTCCACAGGCACGCGTGAGGAATATACCACCGGGTCGGCAGACCAACCCCCATAGCATAAGATGAACGCTAGCCAGGGCTCCTTTACTGAATGGGTTTTTCATGCGTATTAGACAGTACAACGCCCTACAACAAAGCGGTGGTTTGACGGACTCCGACCGCACAAAAACACGTGAACATCCAAATATCTGTGTGTGGACTGTGGTTGAGACTGGCATCTAGCCAGTGACCCCCGTGTGGGGCGTCCGGTGCGCGAGGGGCGTGCCACAGACAGTACAGCCGAGTGTGCCCATGAGGCTCAACGGGACCGGTTAGAGCTCGCTATCGTGCCGGAGGAATCCATTGAGATCCGATGTGGCTACTGTCTGCTCTGGAACGAAATAATTATCCGCGCGTGATCCGTGGTCGTGCCGGAGCACCGGACCGTCTGGCTATCGTCGCGCCTGACCGGCTCTCGCGGGACCGTTTTGGAAAGAAGTTCTTTTTCGATGTTTCGCCTGGGATGCATGCCCGGAGCGCGCCCGCCTTCGTCCCCTCGGGAGGGCGTAATCGCGTGCCGAGTGAGTGTGCCCTCCAGTGGATTCACGTCTTCACAACGCAGGCCTGTTTCGAGAGATCTAACCAGCGAGTGATCGGGCTCGCCGGAGCTCCTGGACCTTGGAGCAAAGAAGTTAAACATTTCGTCGTCACGTTAGAGCTCCGGGATCACGTGAGCCGAATTTGTATCGCTCGCCGGAGGAACCGGACACGAGCAATGACCCTGAATCATGTTAGGCAGGCTCTTCGGATACTCTTGAGCTCTAGAGAGACACAGCCGTCCCGCGCAGAGGAGCTTGCTGGATAAACTAAGAGTGTAGTGCCAACCGGCAGCTCTGACGGTTGGGAACTGTCGCTGGAGCTCTGGACCTAGTTAATGGTAACCTCCGTCTCGCGAAAGCTCTTGACTATGGTGGAGGGCGCAAACTGATATGGCGCCTATAGACTGGCGTCATCTATATAAGTCTATCTCGTGTGGCGAGCATGAATGGACCCCACGAGCACCTCGAGAGGTGAGTGCCCAACACGGGGGGAGGAGGCAAGAGAGCACGTGACCCATCAACTGGAGAATCACAGCAAACAATTCAGAGAGAGTGTCGGAGTGAGCAGGCAAGCGAGACGATTGAGCGATCTCGACTGAGGGACCCAACCGCGGTCTTCAGAGAGGAGGAGCATGAGATAGCCTCAGAGGAGAGTCAGCCAGGCGACGTACCCCTGACTGGTAGAGAAGCCCGCACATCCTGTGCGCCAACGGGGACTACCCCGAGTGCTTCACGCGCGCGAGAAGGAGCTTAGCACAGCGCGCTCCTTTACTGTCACATGCTGGAGTTGAGCGCTCAAGACCTCTGCCTAGAGAGGAGCTGGTGCGTAGAGGCTGGCACAGATGTGCCGGAACGATGACCACCATCTCAACTGGGGCTCATCTTTGTGAGTTGCTGTCGCCTTGATCCACCTAGGCTATCTAGGATGCGTATATAACTCCCTTGTGCACATACATATCGAGTGCGCCTTGAAACTATCCAATTTAGCTTCTTCTTACCTCGTCTCCTCCAACACCTCATTCACTTTCGCTTTGAGTCTTGTGCCTCTCTAGATTACTAGCTACAGCGTCACCGAGTTCTCTGATCTATACAAGCCTCCCACTTCCTTGTACCCCGATCCTCTAGCCCCAGTGTTGCCTACGCCCCCCCCGCCACCATCCCATAGGAGTATTTTGTGTGAAGCGAGCGCTGGTGCTTTTGGCTTGAACGTCAGAATGTCCGCCAAAAGCCTCAAAACGGCTGTTGTTACTCAGGCCCAGAAGCTAGGATAATGCATATCAGCTATTGCGTCACGATTTCTCGGGTACAATCTCAGTATAGGATTAGCGTCTGCCATAACTCTATTTCGGTAAACTGGCGTGTTTCGATACATTCACTTTAGTCGCGATTTTGTGATGATCTCTCCCAAGTCCATGATGTCTTTAATCCAACTCCTGAGATAACTCATTATCATGTGCCACGCGAGCGAAAACCCACCGCGAAGGGATACCAACTGATCTCCATTCCCCCATGACCACGAACATTGTCCAGCTCTGTCGTCCACTTTTGTCCCAAGGGGCGTTCATAGTTTCTTTCTTATTCATGAGACAGTCAAATGATCTCTCCGCAGGATTTGACCGACCAAGATAGTTGCCCAGTGCGTCTCTAGGCTATAAGAATTGTTTCCATCAATCACGTCTCCTTAAGAATGTATGGCAATTATCATGGCTCTCCCTTCTTTTCGCGGCGCTCTTCGTCCGAATTAAAAGAGCAGAAGTTGTAGTTTTTCTAAGTGCCTCCCATTTTTGGTGTCTTTGTGAGAGGAGGTTATTTCACATATGCCAGAGTCTATGAGAGTGAGAAGAGTCCGGAAAGCACTGATTCTCTATCTGTCTATTGTACAATTCCTTCCGGTCTATACCTATGTATTGAACATACCTATTTCTGTCCTTAAATTTAATCCCGTTTTTTTAATATTAGTAGCGTACCTTGCAATGACGAGATTGAGAATTTGCATCACGCAATCGAGTGTATAGCAGTAGCGTCATTGGATAAAGTTTATTGGAGTCCAGTCTGTTGGCCCGATGGAGGAACAGGTATCTGGCCTGGAGAGATAGTCCCAGCACGGATAAAAAGTCATGTGACTTGGGGAGGATGAATGGCAGGGAGACGGAAAGCCTTCCATGGAAGCCATGACACAAGCGCGTGAAGGAAGGCAGAGCGAGCAACGCCGGGGTTACGCAGGCCACGACGCAAGGCCAAAGAAGCCTCCTTCAAAAATATTATGGGTGGGGATGGGGGTGGGGCGGGGCAACATGGGATGGTCGGCGAAGTTGAGGTTGTGAGTCACTGACGGCGAGGAGTTATTGAGGACAGAAGATTGGAGGTTGAGTGTAGAAGCGAGAGTAGCTATGGTTTGCGTAGTATGCACGGGCATTCTTCCTGAGGAACAGTGATGTCGCCGCATCGAGCGCGTGCATGTGTGCATCGTTCCGGCAACCATTCTGGCCAGCCTACGCACCAGGTCTCCAGTGCGTCCTCCACAGCCCAGTTAGCGTACTTGGCTGCTCCTCCACTCTCCCTCAGAGTGCGCCGTTCCCAGTCAGGTACGCGTCTGTGCCCTTGCTCCGCATTCTCCCTGAACCGCGGTTGTCCCAGTCGAGTACGTCCTTTGCGCTGGCTCGCGTCGCGACTCGTCGCCGTGAAGTGGTGTCTCCAGTCAGGTACGTCCGTGGTAGCCTCCCTCCCCGCACTCACGGCTGAAGGTGGTGTCATGCAGCGGCCGTGCCACGCATCAGTCCTCCAGTGCGCCCCATCGAGCTCCCACAGTCAGGTCTCGCGAGAGTCCTGAGGTCCGTAGCGTCTGACAGTTTCCCAGTCCAGAGCTTCGAGGCAAACAGTACCCAGTCCAGGAGCTAGCTGGCTGAGGTTCACGGTACTGGAGCCTACACCGAGCGCGTCTCAGCGTCCGGTTCCTCCGGGACGACGTCGAGTGCGGCGCCTGGCGTCGCGCGGCGCAGCCTTCCGGCGACGGATGCCCGGCGGTCCGCGACGCGTGCGCGGGCGACGATCCCACGTCTCTGAGAGCGCTCGGCAAGAACGAACGCCAAGCCCGCACGATCCACGGTCCGGAGCCTCGCGGCGACGACCCACGGTCCGAGCCTACCGCGACGACCCACGGTCCGGTGTGCCTCGGCGACGAGCCACGTGTCCGGTTCCTCCGGCGAGCGACCCGACGCGCCGGTTCCTCCTGCGGACGACCACGCGTCCGGAGCATCCAGGCGACGCGCCCCGCACCGGAGCCGGCCCCGTGGTAGATTGCCCACCCAGGACCCTCCGCTATTGAGCTTCAGGTTTTGCGGCGGCGAGTCCGCAACTTTGGGGAGGTACTCTACAAGCCCTGACCATAGAGAGCCTGTTATTCTCTATGTTCGTAGGTCGGGGTGTGACGTAGGGTGGGGTATTAGGTAATTATACATCTGGATGTCTTTACCTCCTGGATATCCTCCCAGGCCCAGGATACCTGTTCCTCCTGGCCACGCTGCTTGGTCCGTTTGTGGTGGCATCTTCTGTCATGATCGTTATAAGGAGTAGACCAAGATGCAGCGTGGTATGTTTCCATCCTTTATTTTGGAATAGAAAACTTAAAAGAACAAAACGAACAAACTAAACTTGAAGCTAAATAATAATGCTCACAGGCAACTATACATAGACAAGATCCCACAAAGCACAAAGGGGAAATGGCTGCCTAAATATGATCCCCAATCAGAGACAACGATAAACAACTGCCTCTGATTGGAAATCATACCAGGCCAACATAGATGTATAATTACCTAGATGACCCACCCTAGTCACCCCCCGACCTAACCAACATAGAGAATAACAGGCTCTCTATGGTCAGGGCGTGACAATAGCAAGCTWGGACTGATGGTTTGGTTAGCTAAACCAACAAATCTGTTTGTTTGGTTACCATGGCAACTARTGTAGCTTTAGAACACACCTTCCACATCGTTCATTATTTTCCAGAACGCATAGCCCCTCGTTGATTATCCCTTACATGTTGTGCAAGGAGGCCAGACTATTCCCTAAAAGAATGCTGCAGCTGCACCTATTATTTCCGCTGTTCAAAGAAAATGTGTTTATCACACAATAGAGTTGTTGGAGTATCCTCACATCATTATGGAGCTTGTCGAATGTAAAACCTCACACATCCAATGCTTTGGAGTAAGTGCTGCTCAAGTATCTTAATGGGTATGACTGAGAAAGTGGATGTGATTAATTATGCCAATACACATCCTCTAGTTCAGTTACTGTATCTGCTTTGGCTTAAGCAGTGCTTGTCATTCAATATCAGCCCATTGTGCACACAAATGAGTGTTACTTTTGTCTGGTTGCATGATGAAGCTACATTTTGGTATGTACTCTGACTGAGCAGCACTCTAATTCTTCAGTAAATAAATAAAGTAAAGTAATTAACAGGCTGGAAAGAACAAACACTCATTGTGTTCCTCACTTTCATTCYTATTTTACATTACCTGTGACATTGTAGAGAGTGGATAGAGCCTCACAGTATTTCTGTAGAAGTGCAAGCAGAGAGAGCTGGGAGAGCTGCTCAGACAATGTACTGGGCTGGATGGAAGAAGAAAAAAGTATTTTAGAGAGCAATGTCAGCAATTTGAATAATGATGCAAATAGGCTTCTTTAATCAGCTAAATGCGGAATTCTTATTTTTATTTATTTCAAATCTGGCATCAAATCTGCTATTACATGAACAATGTTAACAAAGTGATACTGTCACACACTGATCTGTTTCACCTGCCTTGTGCTTGTCTCCACCCCCCACCAGGTGTGTATTTATACCTGCGTTTTCTGTTTGTCTGTTGCCAGTTTGTCTTGTTATGTCAGGTCTTACCAGCATTTTCCCCATTRCTCCTGTTCTTAAGTTTTGTTTTCTAGTCTTCCTGGTTTTGACCTTTCTGCCTGTCCTGACCCTGAGCCCGCCTGCCGTTCTGTCCCTGACTCTGCCTTGGATTACGACCCTCTGCATGCCCATTTGTTATAATAAATATTCTGTGAATSGTACTATCTGCCTCCTGTGTTTGCATCTGGGTCATATCCTGAGTCATGATAGTACGAACTGGCCATGACTGACCCAGCAGACTCGGACCAGCTCTGCAACGCTGTCTCCTCACAAGGAGCAACCATTGGAAGACATGAGGAGTTACTACATAACCTTATGGAAGGATTCCACACCTTGGCGGAACACCATGACGATGCCGTCAGTATATCGTTGGAACAATTCCACTGACTATCTATTAGGCAGTAAGCCACAACGGAAACCTCCCAGACTCTCAGTAACCCAGCTACCAACGGTGCTTCTCTCCAACCTACCCCTGCTTCCTGAGAACCCTGCTTACCTCCTCCGTAGTGCTACGCCGTTGTGCAACTCCGTAGTGCTACGCCGAAAGTCGGACATCTTCCTTACTTCCCCCAGAAAATCCTCCAGACMAAGGCAAACGGTGGATTGTTGTTCCCACAGCGCCGTAGTCCAGGCGAATGCCCGACCGGGAAGAGAATGCCCGACTGGGAGAGAAACGGCAGGCAGTTTCCCGTGCTCCCTCATTTTCCAGCTGCAGCCCTCTTCGTTTCCTTCGGACCGATAGCGTATCTTATAACGCTGATGTCCCGGTCGGGCATTCGCCTGGACTACGGCGCTGTGGSAACAACAATCCACCGTTTGCCTTAGTCTGGAGGATTTTGTAGGGTAAGTAAGGAAGATGTCCGACTTTCCGTTGTCTGGGAGAGAAGCTACTTCAACTGCGTCAAGACTCCCATAGTGTGGCAGACTACGCAGTAGACTTTCGCACTTTAGTKGCCGAGATGGCCTGGAACCCAGAATCTCTGTTCGACACGTTCCTTCATGCATAATCGGAGGGAATTAAGGACAAGCTCGCAGCCCAGGAGCTGCCTTTGGACCTTGACTCTCTCATAGCCTTGACCATAAGGATTGATGAGCAACTATGGGAACCCAGTAGGGAGGGACGTGCCTGTCCACAGTTTTCCCCTTGCCTCCGAAGAACCCCGGAAATCCCCAACGCCTGCATWCCCTCAGAAATCATTGAGGACTGTTGACTTGCCTCTGGCGCACATGCAACTGGGCAGGGCTAGATTGTCCCCTGAGGATCCTTTACGCAGACTGAGCTCTAAAAGCTGTCTGTATTGTGGAACTTCAGGACATTACATTTCCACCTGTCCAGTAAAAAGCCCCGGCTCATCAGTAGGTACGAGTATGCTGGTGAGCCATACAGGGAGTCTCCCAGCTCCCATTACTCATACTCCTCTCCATGCTATCCTGTTGTGGGGTGACCGGTCTAAATCTCTTCAGGTGCTCATGGACTCTGGTGCCGACGAGAGCTTTATGGACACTACCCTGGTGTCGGAGCTGGGTATCTCCACACAACTCCTTTCCGTTCCCATGGGCGCCAGAGCAATTGTCAGGGTCGCTTGCAGTACGATTCCTATCAACTTGAGTGTCAAGGAATCACAGTCCATGCGGTTCCTGCTCATTGAATCTCCTCATGCACCCTTTGTTTTGGGATTGTAGTGACTTCAGAGGCACATTCCCCTGACCAACTGGGCTAGGGGTTCTATCCTGGTTTGGATCCCGTTCTGCCACGTGCATTGCCTCAAGGCAGCGCAGCCTTTGATCTCTCCACTGTTCCTGCGGAGTATTAGGACCTCCGCACCACATCTCTTCCTCCACGTGGACCCTATGAATGTGCCATTGACCTCCTCCCTGGTACTACACCGCCTCGGGGGTGGTTTTATTCCCTGTCTGGTCCGGAGACCAAGACCACAGAAGGGTACATTGAGGACTCTCTGGGGGCAGGGTTCATTCGTCCTTTTTRGTRCACTGCCYGTGCAGGGTTCTTCTTTGTGAAGAAGAAGGACAAGACCCTGCACCCGTGTATGCACTACAGGGGCCTTAATGACATCACGGTAAAGAACCGTTACCCACTACCACTCCTCGGCTTTCGAGCCTCTCCAGGGTGCGACT
>NC_036859.1:12207671-12215707 GCF_002910315.2 Salvelinus sp. IW2-2015 | reverse complement strand
GATTGATGAGCAACTATGGGAACCCAGTAGGGAGGGACGTGCCTGTCCACAGTTTTCCCCTTGCCTCCGAAGAACCCCGGAAATCCCCAACGCCTGCATACCCTCAGAAATCATTGAGGACTGTTGACTTGCCTCTGGCGCACATGCAACTGGGCAGGGCTAGATTGTCCCCTGAGGATCCTTTACGCAGACTGAGCTCTAAAAGCTGTCTGTATTGTGGAACTTCAGGACATTACATTTCCACCTGTCCAGTAAAAAGCCCCGGCTCATCAGTAGGTACGAGTATGCTGGTGAGCCATACAGGGAGTCTCCCAGCTCCCATTACTCATACTCCTCTCCATGCTATCCTGTTGTGGGGTGACCGGTCTAAATCTCTTCAGGTGCTCATGGACTCTGGTGCCGACGAGAGCTTTATGGACACTACCCTGGTGTCGGAGCTGGGTATCTCCACACAACTCCTTTCCGTTCCCATGGGCGCCAGAGCAATTGTCAGGGTCGCTTGCAGTACGATTCCTATCAACTTGAGTGTCAAGGAATCACAGTCCATGCGGTTCCTGCTCATTGAATCTCCTCATGCACCCTTTGTTTTGGGATTGTAGTGACTTCAGAGGCACATTCCCCTGACCAACTGGGCTAGGGGTTCTATCCTGGTTTGGATCCCGTTCTGCCACGTGCATTGCCTCAAGGCAGCGCAGCCTTTGATCTCTCCACTGTTCCTGCGGAGTATTAGGACCTCCGCACCACATCTCTTCCTCCACGTGGACCCTATGAATGTGCCATTGACCTCCTCCCTGGTACTACACCGCCTCGGGGGTGGTTTTATTCCCTGTCTGGTCCGGAGACCAAGACCACAGAAGGGTACATTGAGGACTCTCTGGGGGCAGGGTTCATTCGTCCTTTTTRGTRCACTGCCYGTGCAGGGTTCTTCTTTGTGAAGAAGAAGGACAAGACCCTGCACCCGTGTATGCACTACAGGGGCCTTAATGACATCACGGTAAAGAACCGTTACCCACTACCACTCCTCGGCTTTCGAGCCTCTCCAGGGTGCGACTATATTCTCAGAGTTGGACCTTCGGAACGCCTACCATCTTGTTCGGATACGGGAAGGAGGCAAATGGAAGACACAGCCTACATAGCTAGCGGGTACTACGAGTTTCTGGTTATGCTATTCAGACTGACCAACGCTCCCGCGGTGTTCCAGGCTCTGGTCAAAGATGTGCTCCATGACYTGTTGAACCGGTTCGTGTTTGTCTACCTTGACGACATCCTTCTCTTTTCCCGTTTGGTTTAGGAGCATATGCRCCACGTCCGACATGTCCTCCAGTGCCTCCTGGAGAACCAGTTGTTTGTCAAGGCGGAGAAGTGTGAATTTCATTGCTCCACTATCTCCTTTCTGGATTACGTCATCGCTGCCGGGAACATTCAGATGGATCCAGACATGGTGAAAGCGGTGGTGGAGTGTCCCCAACGTGCAGCTGCAACGTTTCCTGGGATTTACTCATTTCTACCGCCGCTMCATCCGGAGCTACAGCACCCTGGCTTCCTCCCTCTCTGCACTCACCTCACCCAAGCTTGCGTTCACGTGGTCCCCAGCTGCTGACCGGGTGTTTTCGGATTTTAAGCATKGGTTCACTACAGCCCCCATCTTGACCCATCTGGACCCGTCCCGTCAGTTTGTGGTGGAGGTTGATGCCTCGAACGTTGGAGTGGGGGCCYTCCTGTCCCAGCYTTCTACCGAGAACCAAAAACTGCATCCCTGCGCTTTCCTTTCCCATCGTCTTAATCCCGCGGAAAGGAACTATGACATTTGTAACCGGGAACTTCTTGCAATCAAGATGGCACTGGAGGAATGGAGACACTGGCTAGAAGGGGCGGAACATCCATTCCTAGTGTGGACCGACCACAAGAATRTGGAATATCTCCGCACCGCCAAGCGCCTCAACTCAAGGCAGGCTCGCTGGGCTCTGTTGTTCACTCGTTTCAATTTCACCATCTCCTACTGCCCTGGGTCCGAGAATGTGAAGCCTAACGCCCTCTCTCGCTTGCATAGCTCCGCTGCTATTACATCTGACCCAGAGACAATACTCCCTACCTCCAGTCTAGCAGCGACACTCATATGGGGTATTGAGGGCCTGGTCCGCAAAGCACAGCATTCCCAGCCGGACCCCGGGGGGTGTCCCAGATTCTTCCCGGTTCCCGGTCCTGGAATGGGCTCATTCCGCTAAGCTAACCTATCATCCAGGCTCCTGCCGGACCCTGGCCTTCCTCTGATAACGTTTTTTGTTGGCCCGCTATGGTTTCTGATGTATCTGCATTCGTCACAGAATAAGACTCCGCCGCAAGCTCCGGCCGGCTTCCTTCAACCACTCCCTGTTCCTCATCGCCCKTGGTCCCATATATCCCTGSACTTTGTCACTGGTCTCTCTCCATCTGATGCAACACCACCATCCTTACAGTGGTAGATAGGTTTTCCAAAGCTGCCCATTTCATRCCCCTTCCCAAGTTACCCTCAGTCAAGGAGACGGCCCAACTCATGGTACAGCACGTCTTCCGACGCCTTCCAGTTCCTGTCCCGATTCTGGAAGGCGTTCTGCACACTCATTGGGTTGTCTGCCAGCATGTTCTCCGGGTTTCATCCTCAATCTAACGGCCTGTCGGAGCGTGCCAATCTCGACCTGGAGTCAACTCTTCGGTGCCTCGTCTCGGCCAAACCCACCACCTGGAGCCAGCAACTTGTGTGGGTGGAGTACACCCYGAACACATTTCCCRSCTCGGCCACTGGTCTCTCGCCTTTTGAGTGCTCCGTGGGTTATCACCCCCCACTTTTCCATAAGCAAGAGGAAGAGGTCAACATACACCCAGTTGTTCGTCTGCCGCTGTCGGTGTACCTGGAAGAGTGCCCGCCACCTGACCCCAGCTCCCCACTATCGTCTCGGGCAGAGGGTATGGCTSTCCACTCGGGATCTGCCCTTCCTGGTGGAATCCCGTAAACTTTCACCCCGCTTTATTGGCCTTTTCCCCATCTCTAATGTCCTTAGCCCCACTGCTGTTCGTCTTCTGTTGCCCAGCACCCGCCGTATACATCCCACTTTCCATGTGTCTAGGATTAAACCTCTGTCTCACAGCCCTTTGTCTCCTGTTTCTCGTTCGTCTTGTTATGTCAGGTTTTACCAGCATTTTCCCCGTTTCTCCTGTTCTCATGTTTTGTTTTCTAGTCTTCACGGTTTGGAACTTTCTGCCTGTCCTGACCCTGAGCCCGGCTGCCGTTCTGTCCCTAATTGACTCTGCCTTGGATTACGAAACTCTGRCTGCCCTCATCCTGCCCTTTGTTGTAATAAATATTCAGAGAATCGCACTATCCGCCTCCTGTGTCTGCATCTGGGTCATATCCTGAGTTGTGATAGATACCTAGCCATGGTAAATAACCAAACAGACAAGTGTGAAGTTTACTTATGTGAAGTTTACATYTTTATGTGGCAACATGTAATAGCAACATGTGGTGACAAGAAACTACACATGAGAAAACATTTGAGCACGTGAAATAAATGTGACAAAATGGGGATGCGAAATTTCAACATGTGAAACTACACGTGGACGTTTGGACCTTTTCATTTGGACGTTATCACAAGTAAAACTGCAAATTTGATTTTCACGTGAAAATGCTAATTCCACATGCGAGTTCGATTTTCAAATGTGAAAATGCAAATAAAATGTTTTCATGTCAAACTGCACCTTTCACGTGAATCTGCAATTCACATGTGAGGTGAAAACATGTTAWTCTCCTCACGTGAAAAAGTGGTTTAACATATGAACAATGAATTTCACWTCTCTTGTTTTCACATGTGAAAATGTCAGTTCAACATGTGAAAACAGCTATTTTACATGTGAAAATGTGAATTCACATGTGTTTTTGTAAGGGAAGTATTGATATGGTATGGGGYAATTAAGGTAAGTGGTACGCTGTTCACCTAAAAGAGTGTTAAAATCTTTATCACTTAGTTCTGACCATTCAATATAACCCCAAATGGGATTTGAATTTACGTTCTCTGAATTTACGAAGTGAGCGAGTTTATTAGCAAGTGCATTGGTGATGTGGTACCCACTATTAAATCCTTCCCCAACCAGAAACCATGGATTGATGGCAGCATTCGTGCAAAACTGAAAGCGCGAACCACTGCTTTTAATCATGGCAAGGCGACCAGAAACATGACCGAATACAAACAGTGTAGCTATTCCCTCCGCAAGGCAATCAAACAAGCTTAGCGTCAGTATAGAGACAAAGTAGAGTCACAATTCAACGGCTCAGACACGAGACGTATGTGCAGAGTCACAGCAATCATGGACGACAAAAAGAAAACCAGCCCCGTCGCGGACACCGATGTCTTGCTCCCAGACAAACTAAACAACTTCTTTGCTCGCTTTGAGGACAATACAGTGCCACTGACACGGCCCACTACCAAAACCTGCGGAATCTCCTTCACCGCAGCCAACGTGAGTAAACATTTAAACATGCTAAGCTCGCAAGGCTGCCGGCCCGCGTCCTCAGAGCATGCGCAGACCAGCTGGCTGGTGTGTTTACAAACATATCAATCAATCCCTATCCCAGTCTGCTTTTCCCACATGCTTCAAGAGGGCCACCATTGTTCCTGTTCCCAACAATCTAAGGTAATTGAGCTAAACGACTACGTCCCGTAGCACTGACTTCCGTCATCATGAAGTGCTTGAGAGACTAGTCAAGGATCATATCACCTCCACCCTACCTGACACCCTAGACCCACTCCAATTTGCTACCGCCCCAATAGGTCCACAGACGACGCAATCGCAACCACGCTGCACACTGCCCTAACCCATCTGGACAAGAGGGATACCTATGTTAAGAATGCTGTTCATCGACTACAGCTCAGCATTTAACACCATAGTACCCTCCAAAACTCGTCATTAAGCTCGAGACCCTGGGTCTCGACCCCGCCCTGTGCAACTGGGTCCTGGAATTTCTGACGGGCCGCCCCAGGTGGTGAGGGTAGGAAACAACATCTCCACCCCGCTGATCCTCAACACTGGGGCCCCACAAGGGTATGTTCTCAGCCCTTTCCTGTACTCCCTGTTCACCCATGACTGCGTGGCCATGCACGCCTCCAACTCAATCATCAAGTTTGCAGACGACACTACAGTGGTACGCTTGATTACCAACAACGACAAGACGGCCTACAGGAGGAGGTGAGCCCTCGGAGTGTAGTGTCAGGAAAATAACCTCACACTCAACATCAACAACAGAGGAGATGATTGTGGACTTCAGGAAATCTTTACCTTCTTCTTGTACATATTTACCTAAAATCCCTCAAAACCTCTCCACATTGATATTACTGTTATGCCGCTTATATTATGTAGCTCTATTCTTGTGTATTTTATTTTATTCCTCTTGTGTTAATATATATTTTTATTTTATTCCTCTTGTGTTAATATATATTTTATTCCTCTTGTGTTAATATATATTTTATTCCTCTTGTGTTAATATATATTTTATTTTATTCCTCTTGTGTTAATATATATTTTATTTTTAAACTACATTGTTGGGAAGGGCTCATAAGCAATCATTTATCCGTGAAGTCTAAACCAGTTGTTTTCGGCGCATGTGACAAATCCAATTKGATTTTTGTTTTGAACATACGCAATGTTATCATGTTACATATGTAAAAATGTATGTTGAAAACAATGCGACTATTCTGTGACATTCCGGTGAAATCCTAAGGACAATTTGTTATGCAGGTAATGTGAATGTGCAGGTAATTCTGTGAAGTAATGTGATTTTCCACATATGAAATCATGTATTTTTTCCGTAAGGATAGTTAGGCCTGAAGGTTAATTAAGCAGTGGTGTCCCTCCTGTCCCCATGTAATGCAATGACTCCTGCTTTTCAATGTTTACCAAAAGAAAAATTATACAATGAATTATTTATTCAACCTGAGACTCATTTTCTGTGTAGAACATGTCAAATAACACATTTTCATTGAGTGCACACTATGAATCCCCCCTACACATTTATTTTACATATGTGGTGTTCGGGTCCACTGGACCCAAGAGTAATAAAAGTGTGGAAAAGTGAGTGTGTAGGTGAAAACAAGTAAAAATGAAACAAAAAGGTTTGCTGTGTGCCTCACTCTGTCTTCCTCCTCACTGAGCCTGCTGTTTCAACATAGCACCAAGAACCGGTCTGTCTCCCTGCCTGTCTGCCTGTCTCCTGCTTTTCTTGCAGTCTTTACCCTTTGTAGTATGTGAAACTACTCAATGTCTTGCGGGAACCTGCACAAATATGATTACAATAAATTATTTTGATACATTATTTTGACACATTGTAAAAAAAAAAATAAAAAAAAAATAATGTATTTTCCCACACTCTACCCCAGGCAGGTGCAAATTGGGGGATGGACACAACAAATAAATAGCTTTACATGTGTGGCTCCTTACCACAATCAATCAGTATTCAAAAAGTATCTCTGCTCAGAGGGCCTTAGAGAGAGAGGCTAGTGGGGAAGGACGTCTTCCACTTTGGAAGATTAAGAATTTTCAAAATATGAGGATCATGTCTCTGTAAATTTGGAGTCTGACAGTGAGTTGGAAGAAGAGGATGAGATTGACCCTCAGCCAGCCCGAGGACCAGCCCGTCAGCAGCCAGTCCCAGGACCAACCCATCAGCAACCAGCTCATCAACAGCCTGCAGGAGGAGAAATATGGATGTCAGAAAAATGTGAAATTGAATGGTCTTCTTGCCCAAGGAATGAGCCACCCTGCATGGCTGCCAATGTGATAAGGATGCAACCATGGCCGACGTGGATGGCGGTTACTCATGTGCAGGACGTAAAGTCTTCTTTTCAACTCCAGAAAATCATTCTGGACTGCACTAATTTGGAGGGAAGGCGTGTTTTTGGAGAGACATGGAAGGAGATGGACCAAACTCATTTACATGCATACTTTGGTGTTCTTATCCTTGCTGGTGTATTCAGATCCAATGGGGAATCTACAGAATCCCTGTGAGATGCGGAAACTGGCAGATAACCTTTCCGTGCAACAATGTCTCTTGAAAACTTCCACATTATTTCCAGGATTATCCTCTTCAATAACTGAGACACTAGACCAGCTCGGCAGCAGAGAGTACAGAGCTACAGTAGCTGCAATCAGGTCAGTATGGAGTGGGTGGACCGCCTTCCCCTGTGTTCAACCCTGGGCTCCACGTTTCATTTGATGCGCCATTATGCCATTTAGGGGCTACTGCCCTTCAGGCACTACTACACGTCTAAACAGCAAAATATGGAATCAAGATCTGGGCTGCCTGATGCTGCTTCATCATATGAGTGGAACTTGCAAGTGTGTACGGGAAAGCCAGATGGAGGAGCCCTGAGAAGAACCAAGGGATGCGGGTTGTCTGACGTGACACAGGGACTCCGGGGTTACAACATCACATGCAATAACTTTTTAACTTCGACAAGCTGGGACAGGAGCTCCTCAAGAGTAAGCTGAAGATGGTATGAACAGTATCAAAAACAAGTCAGAGCTCCCACCTCAGCTGTTGAAACACGGACAGGGCCTATCATTCTCTAGTTTGTGTTCACGCCGCACATGTCCCTAGTGTCCTACGTGCCAAAGAAAGGCAAAAATGTTGGTACTCTATGATATGCTGCATAGGTGAGGGAGAGATCTGTGGCCAGGAACACAAAAAACAGAAATCATATGGATACAATTTCACAATGAGGGGTGGACAATTAGCCAAGTGGTGACATCTCATCTTGGACATTCGGCGTACATCACGTTTGTCATCTGGATGGTTGAACCCAGACTGAACAGAGGAAACTCCAGAGAAGACGGCTCTTTTCTTGAGGAGCTGGCAAGGGATTGGTAAGACCTCAATCAGAGGAGGCAACAATCCCAAGACCCCAACTCTGCATCCCATCGTGAGTTGGATTCAGGAGGAGGATGCTGGTGCCCATCGACCATCACAGAACAACAACTCCAATACCGGAAAGAAAGTGTTCGGAGTGAAA
>NC_036859.1:12197162-12207646 GCF_002910315.2 Salvelinus sp. IW2-2015 | reverse complement strand
GTGATAAACCTAGCCATGGTAAAATAAACACAGACAAGTGTAAGTTTCTTATGTGAAGTTTACATGTTTATGTGCAACATGTATAACAACATTGGTGACAAGAAACTACACATGAGAATAACATTTGAAGCACGTGAAATAATGTGACAAATAATGCGGATGCGAAATTTCAACGATGTTGAAAACACACTGTGGATGTTTGCTGGGTTTTCATTTGGCGTTATCAACAAGTAAAACTGCAAATTTGTTTTCAGTGCAAATGCTAATTCCACAATGCGAGTTCGATTTTCAAATGTGAAAATGCAAATAAAATGTTTTCAGTAAACTGCACTCTTTCACGTAATCTGAATTACATGTGAGGTAGAACATGTTATTTCCTCACGTGAAAAGTGGTAACATATGACAATGAATTTTACATTCTCTTTTTTCAATGTGAAAATGTCCGTTCAACATGTGAACAACAGCTATTTTACTGTGAAAATGTGAATTCACATGTGTTTTTGTAAGGGAAAGTATTATATGTTATGGGGGAGATTAAGTAAGTTACGCTGTTCACTAAAAGAGTGTTAAAAATCTTTATCATTAGTTTCTGACCATTCAATTATAACCAATGGGATTTTGAATTATCGTTCTCTAATTTAGAAGTGAGCACGTTATTAGCAATGCATGGTGATGTGGTACCACTATTAATCTTCCCAACCAGAACCATGGATTCGATGCAGATTCGTCAAAACTAAAGCGCGACCACATGCTTTTAATCTGGCAAGGCGACAGAAACATGACCGCAATAAAACAGATGTCTATTCCTTCGCGCAAAGGCAATCAAAATCAGCTTTAGCTCAGTAAGAACAAGTAGATCACAATTCACGGCTCAGGACACGAGCTATGTGGCAGGGTCTACAGTCAATCACGGACGACAAAAGAAAACAGCCCGTCGGACACGATGTCTTGCTCCAGAAGCAAACAAACACATTCTTTTGCTCGCTTTGGGACAAGTACAGTGCCCCTGAACGGCCACCTAAAAACGTGGAATTCCTTACCGCAGCAACGTGAGTAAACATTTAAACATGCTAAGCCTCGCAAGCTGCGGCCCGCGTCCTCAGAGCATGCGAGACCAGCGTGGTTGTTTACACATATTTTAATCAATCCCTATCCGAGTCTGCTTTTCCCACATGCTTCAAGAGGGCCACCATTGTTCCTGTTCCCAAACAAATCTAAGGTAATTGAGCGAAACGACTATCGTCCCGTAGCACTGACTTTCCGTCATCATGAAGTGCTTGAGAGACTAGTCAAGGATCATATCACCTCCACCCTACCTGACACCCTAGACCACTCCAATTTGCTTACCGCCCCAATAGTCCACAGACGACGCAATCGCAACCACGCTGCCACACTGCCCTAACCCATTCTGGACAAGAGGGATACCTATGTAAGAATGCTCGTTCATCGACTACAGCTCAGCATTTAACACCATAGTACCCCAAACTCGTCATTAAGTCCGAGACCCTGGGTCTCGACCCGCCTGTGCAAATGGGTCCTGGAATTTCTGACGGGCCGCCCAGGTGGTGAGGTAGGAAACAACATCTCCACCCCGCTGATCCTCAACACTGGGGCCCCACAAGGGTATGTTCTCAGCCCTTTCCTGTAACCCTGTTCACCCATGACTGCGTGGCCATGCACGCCTCCAACTCAATCATCAAGTTTGCAGACGACACTACAGTGGTACGCTTGATTACCAACAACGACAAGACGCCTACAGGGAGAGGTGAGCCCTCGAGTGTAGTGTCAGGAAAATAACCTCACACTCAACATCAACAACAGAGGAGATGATTGTGGACTTCAGGAAACAGCAGAGGGAGCAACCCCTATCCACATAGACCGACAAGTAGTGGAGAAGGTGGAAAGTTTTAAGTTCCTCTGCGTACACATCACGGACAAAAAACTGAAATGGTCCACCACACAGACAGCATGGTGAAGAAGCGCAACAGAGCCTCTTCAACCTCAGGAGGCTGAAAAATGTGGCTTGGCACCATAAACCCTCAACTTTTACAGATGCACAATCGAGAGCATCCTGTCAGGCTGTATCACCGCCTGGTACGGCAACTGCTCCGCCACAACCGTAAGGCTCTCCAGAGGGTAGTGAGGTCTGCACAACGCATGACTGTTGGCAAGCTACATGCCCTCCATGACATCTACACCACCTGATGTACAGAAAGCCAAAAATCATCAAGGAAGAACAACCACCACCACTGCCTGTTCACCCCGCATCATCCAGAAGGCGAGGTCAGTACAGGTACATCAAAGCTAGGACCGAGAGACTGAAAACACTTTCTATCTCAAGGCCATCAGAACTGTTAAACAGCCCATCACAACATTGAGTGGCTTCTCAACTCTAGACACTTTTATATTTACATTTGGATGTAATATATGTATCACTAGTCACTTAAAACAAAGCCACTTATATAATGTTTACATACCCTACATTACTCATCTATATGTATATACTGTACTCTATACCATCTACTGCATCTTGCCTATGCCGTTCGCCATCGCTCATCCATATATTTATACAGGGATTGACATATTCTTAATCATTTCTTTACACTTGTGTGTATAATTAGTTGCTGTGAAATTGTTTAGATTACTTGTTAGATATTACTGCACGGTCGGAACTAGAAGCACAAGCATTTCGCTACACTCGCATTAACATCTACTAACCATGTGTATGGACCAATAAAATTTTATTTTATTTGATTTGCAATTAAGCAAAAGAGTGATATCTGCACTGATATTTAGTCATCAGTTAATCTGACTATTCTCTCATTTGATTTCATTTAGTTATTTCAGAAAATTGAGGGTTTTCTGTATAGATGTCTAATCTTGTGGGGGATATTATTCTGTTTAATGTTACTCCTGAATCACTATGATAAATAAATATAATACTTTTTCTTGAGGGTATTTTTAACAAGGCTGGCATTTACTTTGAAGTACAGTGTAAAACAGGTAAATCAGTCATGTCACAGACGTGGTCATAGCAGGAAGATCAGAATGCAGTGAACCAATAGGTTGTTGTTCAAATCCCAGGTGAGGACATTGTGAATAATAATTATTGTATAAATAAACATACATGCAACACTCATTAGACTATATATACAAACCACTTTAACCCATTGGACTCACATAATGCAAGACTGAACACACTTTTACACTCATCATTTGCCTGCTCTGTTCTTTATTTGACTCTTATTATTATCTATCCTGATGCCTACTCACTTTACCTTGCCCTCTTGTACATATTTACCTAAAATCCTCAAACCTCTCCACATTGATATGGTAGCTGTATGCCCTTATATACTGTAGCTCTATTCTTGTGATTTTATTTTATTCCCTCTTGTGTTAATATTATTTGTATTTTATTCCTCTTGTGTTAATATATATTTATCCTCTTGTGTTAATATATATTTATTCCTCTTGTGTTAAATATATTTTATTTTATCTCTTGTGTTAATATATTTTATTTTTTAAACTACATTGTTGGGAAGGCTCATAAGCAATCATTTATCCGTTAAAGTCTAAACCAGTTGTTTTCGGCGCATGTGAAATCCAATTGAGATTTTTGTTTTGAACATACGCAATGTTATCATTTACATATGTAAAAATGTATGTTGAAAACAATGCGACTATTCTGTGACATTCCGTGAAATCCTAAGGACAATTGTTATGCAGGGCATCACTGTGAAGTAATGTGATTATCCACATATGAAATCATGTGTTTTTCCTAAGGATAGTTAGGCCTGAAGGTTAATTAAGCAGTGGTGTCCCTCCTGTCCCATGTAATGCAATGACTCCTGCTTTTCGAATGTTTACCAAAAGAAAAAATTATACAATGAATTATTTATTCCCCTGAGACTCACTTCTGTAGAACATGTCAAATAACACATTTTCATTGAGTGCACACTATGCACCCCCCCTACACATTATTTTACGTATGTTGGTGTTCGGGTCCACTGGAGTAAAAGTAATAAAAGTGTGGAAAAGTGATGTTGTGAGGTGAAAACAAGTAAAAATGAAACAAAAGGTTGCTGTGTGCCTCACTCTGTCTTCCTCCTCACTGAGCCTGCTGTTTCAACATAGCACCAAGAACCGGTCTGTCTCCCTGCCTGTCTCCTGCTTTTTCTTGCAGTCCTTTACCCTTTGTAGTATGTGAAACACTCAATGTCTTGCGGGGAACCTGCACAAATATGATTACAATAAATTATTTGATACATTATTTTGACACATTGTAAAAAAAAAAATAAAAAAAAAATAATGTATTTTCCCACACTCTACCCCAGGCAGGTGCAAATTGGGGGATGGACACAACAAATAAATAGCTTTACATGTGTGGCTCCTTACCACAATCAATCAGTATTCAAAAAGTATCTCTGCTCAGAGGGCCTTAGAGAGAGAGGCTAGTGGGGAAGGACGTCTTCCACTTTGGAAGATTAAGAATTTTCAAAATATGAGGATCATGTCTCTGTAAATTTGGAGTCTGACAGTGAGTTGGAAGAAGAGGATGAGATTGACCCTCAGCCAGCCCGAGGACCAGCCCGTCAGCAGCCAGTCCCAGGACCAACCCATCAGCAACCAGCTCATCAACAGCCTGCAGGAGGAGAAATATGGATGTCAGAAAAATGTGAAATTGAATGGTCTTCTTGCCCAAGGAATGAGCCACCCTGCATGGCTGCCAATGTGATAAGGATGCAACCATGGCCGACGTGGATGGCGGTTACTCATGTGCAGGACGTAAAGTCTTCTTTTCAACTCCAGAAAATCATTCTGGACTGCACTAATTTGGAGGGAAGGCGTGTTTTTGGAGAGACATGGAAGGAGATGGACCAAACTCATTTACATGCATACTTTGGTGTTCTTATCCTTGCTGGTGTATTCAGATCCAATGGGGAATCTACAGAATCCCTGTGAGATGCGGAAACTGGCAGATAACCTTTCCGTGCAACAATGTCTCTTGAAAACTTCCACATTATTTCCAGAATTATCCTCTTCAATAACTGAGACACTAGACCAGCTCGGCAGCAGAGAGACAAGCTACAGTAGCTGCAATCAGGTCAGTATGGGAGTGGGTGGACCGCCTTCCCCTGTMTTACAACRCTGGGCRCCACGTTTCWTTTGATGCGCACATTATGCCATTTAGGGGCTACTGCCCCTTCAGGCACTACATACCGTCTAAACCAGCAAAATATGGAATCAAGATCTGGGCTGCCTGTGATGCTGCTTCATCATATGAGTGGAACTTGCAAGTGTGTACGGGAAAGCCAGATGGAGGAGCCCCTGAGAAGAACCAAGGGATGCGGGTTGTCCTGGACGTGACACAGGGACTCCGGGGTTACAACATCACATGCAATAACTTTTTAACTTCGCACAAGCTGGGACAGGAGCTCCTCAAGAGTAAGCTGAAGATGGTATGAACAGTATCAAAAAACAAGTCAGAGCTCCCACCTCAGCTGTTGAATACACGGATCAGGCCTATCAATTCCTCTAAGTTTGTGTTCACGCCCGACATGTCCRTAGTGTCCTACGTGCCAAAGAAAGGCAAAAATGTGATACTCATGAGTATGCTGCATAGGGATGGGAGAATCTGTGGCCAGGAACACAAAAAACAGAAATCATAATGGATTACAATWTCACAAAATGAGGGGTGGACAATTTAGACAAGCTGGTGCCATCTTGGACATCTTGGACATCTCGGCGTACATCACGTTTGTCATCTGGATGGTGTTGAACCCAGACTGGAACAGAGGGAAGCTCCAGAGAAGACGGCTCTTTCTTGAGGAGCTGGGCAAGGGATTGGTAAGACCTCAAATCCAGAGGAGGCAACAAATCCCAAGAACCCCAGCTTCTGCATCCATCGTGAGTTGGATTCAGGAGGAGGATGCTGGTGCCCCATCCGACCCATCCACAGAACCAACAACTCCAATACCGGAAGTAAGTGTGAGTGATGTTGCATGTGTGTGTGTCTGACTCTCCTACCTTGGCCTGCTGTAAGTAACTAAACTCAGCAACAAAAGAAATGTCCTCTCACTGTCAACTGCATTTATTTTCAGCAAACTTAACATGTGTACATATTTGTATGAACATAACAAGATTCAACAACTGAGACATAAACTGAACAAGTTCCACAGACATGTGACTGACAGAAATMGAATAATGTGTCCCTGAACAAAGGGGGGGATCAAAATCAAAAGTAACTGTCAGTATCTGGTGTGGCCACAAGCTGCATTAAGTACTGCAGTGCATCTCCTCCTCATGGACTGCACCAGATTTGCCCGTTCTTGCTGTGAGATGTTACTCCACTCTTCCATCAAGGCACCTGCAAGTTCCTGGACATTTCTGGGGGGAATGGCTGGCCTTAGCCTCACTTGATCCAACAGGTCCAGACGTGCTAATGGGATTGAGATCGGGTCTTCGCTGGCATGGGAACACTGAATTCCTGTCTTGCAGGAAAAACACGCACAGAACGAGCTATGGCTGGGGCATTGTCATGCTGGAGGGTATGTAGATTGAGGCCTGCAGAAGGGTACACACTGAGAGAGGAGGATGGCTGCCCTTCCCTGGTACGGGGCACAGCGTTGAGTTGCTGGCAATGACAAAAACTCAGACGGATGATGCTTGTGACACACCGCCCCAGACATTGATGGACGCCTCTACCTCCAAATACGATCCCGCTCCAGAGTACAGGCCTGGTGTAACGCTCATTCTTCGACGATTACAACACGAATCCGACGCATCACACCCATGGTGAGGCAAAAACGCGACTCATCAGATGAAGAAGCATTTTTGCCAGTACTGTCTGGTCCAGCTGACGGTGGGTTTTGTGCCCATAGGGGAAGTAGTTGCCGGTGATGTCGTGGTGAGGAACGTTCCTTACAAACAGGCCTAACAAACGCCTCAGTCCAGCCACTCTCAGCCTATGCGGACAGTCTGAGCACATGATGGAGGGATTGTGCGCTTTTGGTGTAACTCGGGCAATTGTTTGTTTGCCTGTACCTGTCCCGCAGGTGTATGTTAAGGATGTACCTGATCTGCTGCAAGGTTGATTACACATCGTTGCATGCGAGGACTATCCGATCACTGTCCATCCTGTCTCCCTGTAGGCTGTCTAGGGCGTCTCACAGTACGGACATTGCAATTTTATTGCCCGGGCAGTCCTCAATGCCTCTTGAATCTCTCTCAACAAACACCCAAACAAAAAACGGGGAAAAAAAAGGGGGGAGGGAGGAAAAAAAACAAAAAAAGGAGAGATTGGGGCAAGGAGGCTGAGGACTGCCAGGGCAATACTTGGCATGTCCGTATGTGGAGACCGCTAAGACAGCGCTACAGGGAGACAAGGATGGCGCTTGATCAACTCGCAGTGGCAGACGATGTGTAACACCTGCACAGGATCGTACTCTAACATCAAAACCTGGGGAAGGTAAGGAACAACATTGCCGTAGTTACACCAAACGCACAATCCTCGGTCATCGTGCTCAAGACTGTCGATAAGGCTGAGAGTGGCTGGACTGGAGGGTTTGTTAGGCTGTTTGTAAGGAAGGTCACTCCAAGAAATCACCGCACTATCTCCTATGGGCCAAACCACCGTTGCTGGACTCAGAGTACGGCAAAAAGTGCTCTTTCATGATAGTCGGGTTTTTGCCTCACAGGGGTGATGTGGATTCGTGTTAATCGTGAAGGAATGGCGTTAACGAGGCTGTACTCTGGGAGGGATCGATTTGGGAGGTAGAGGGTCCATATGGTCTGGGGCGGTGTGTCCCACAGCATCTCGGTCTGGAGTTTGTTGTATTGCAGGTCATCTCAAAGTGTGGGTTACGGGAAGACATCCTCCTCCCTCCTGTGGTACTCTTCTGCAGGCTATTCCTGCATGACCTGCCAGCATGACAATGCCCAGCATACTGCTCGTTTGTGCGTGTTTTCCCTGCAAGACAGGAATGTCAGTGGGTTCTGCCATGGCCAGCGAAGAGCCGGATTCTAATCCATTGGCGTCTGGGACTGTTGGATATAGGGTGAGGGCTAGGGCATTCCCCTAGAAATGGTCCAGGAACTTGCAGGTGCCTTGATGGAAGAGTGGAGTAACATCTCACAGCAAGACGGGCAAATCGGTGAGTCCATGAGGAGGAGATGCACTGGCAGTACTTATGCGCTTGTTTGGCCAACACAGTCCTGACAGTTTATTTTGATTTTGATCCCCCTTTTGTTCAGGGACACATTATTCAATTTTCTGTCAGTCACATGTTGTGGACTTGTTCAGTTTATGATCTAGTTGTTGAATTCTTGTTATGTTTCATACAAACTATGTACACATGTTTATAGTTTGCTGAAATAAATGCAGTTGAAGTGAGAGGACATTTTCTTTTGTTGCTGAGTTTTGTTACTTAGACACACCACACCATGCACATCAATCACACTTTCTCCGTATTGAGTTGTTGGGTTTGTGGATGGGTCGGATGGGGCACCAGATGCCTCCTCTGAATCAACTCAACGATGGATGCAGAAGTTGGGGGTTTCTTGGGATTTGTTGGCGCTCCTCTGGATTTTGAGGTCTTACCAATCCCTTGCAGCTTCTCAAGGAAAGAGCCGTCTTTTGGAGCTTCCCTCTGTTCAGTCTGGGTTCAACACCATCCAGATGAAAACGTGATGTTACGCGAGATTGTCCAGATGAGAATGTCACCAAGCTTGTCTAAATTGTCCACTCATTTTGTGGAATTGTAATCGCTATGATTTCTGTTTTTTTGTGTTCCTGGCCAAGATTCTCCCATCCTATGCAGCATACTATGAGTACACATTTGCCTTTCTTTGGCACGTGGAACTAGGGACATGTCGGGCGTGAACACAAACTAGAGGATTGATAGGGCCTGATCCGTGTATTTCAACAGCGAGGTGGGAGCTCTGACTTGTTTTTTTGATACTGTTATACCTCTTCAGTTACTCTTGAGGAGCTTCTGTCCAGCTTGGTGGAAGTTAAAAGTTATTGCTTGATTTGTAACCGGAGTCCCTGTGTAAACGTCCAGGCACCCGCATGCCTTGGTTCTTCTAGGGGCTCCTTCCATCTGGCTTTCGTACACACTTGCAAGTTCCACTCATATGATGAAGCAGCTCAGGCAGCCCAGATCTTGATTCCATATTTTGCTGTTTAGACGGTATGTAGTGCTGAAAGGGGCAAGTAGCCTAATGGCAAATGTGCGCATCAATGAAGTGGGAGCCAGGGTTTGTAAACAGCAGGGGAAAGGCGGTCCACCTCCTCATACTGACCTGATGCAGTACTGTAGCTTGTTCTTGCTGCCGAGCTGGTCTGAGTGTTCAAGTTATTGAAGAGGATAATCTGGAAATAATGTGGAAGTTTTCAAGAGATTGTTGATCGGAAAGGTTATCTGCCAGTTTCCGCATCTCACAGGGTTCTGTTAGATTCCCATTTGGGATCTGAATACACAGCAGGATCAAGAACCCAAGTATGCATGTAATGAGTTTCGGTCATCTCCTTCCATGTTCTCTCACAAAGCTACCCGCTTCGCTCAAATTAGTGGCAGTCAGAATGATTTTCTGGAGTTGAAAAGAGACTTTTGTCTGCACATGAGTAACCGCATTCACGTCGGCCATGGTTACTCCTTATCACATTGGGCCATGCAGGGTGGCTCATTCTTGGGCAGAGAGCATTTCATTCCTTTCTCTTCTTTTTTACTCATATTTCTTCCTCCTGCAGGCTGTTGAGCTGGTTGCTGTGGTTGGTCTGGACTGGTGCTGTGGGACCTGGTCCTCGGGCTGGCTGAGGTCAATTAATCCTCTTCTTCATCGACTTGTCAGACTCAAATTACAGAGCTGATCTATATTTTGAAAATTCTTATTCTTCCAAAGTGGAAGACGTCCTTCCCACTAGCTCTCTCTCTACAGGCTCTGAGCAGAGATAATTTTTGAATACTGATTGATTGTGGTAAGGGCAACATGTAAAGCTATTTATTTGTTGTGTCATCCAATTTGCACCTGCCTGGGGTAGAGTGTGGGAAATACATAAAACATTTTTTTTTTTTTTTTTTTTACAGATGTGTCAAAATAATGTTCAAATAATTTATATGTATCATATTTGTGCAGGTTCGGCCGCAAGACATTGAGTGTTTCACATACTAAAGGGTAAAGACTGCAAGAAAAGCAGAGACAGGACAGGGAGACAGACGGTTCTTGGTGCTTGTTAACAGAGGCTGCAGTGCAGGAGGAGACAGAGTGAGGCACGACAAGCAACTTTTTTTTTTTCATTTTTACTTGTTTTCACTCACAATCACTTTTCACACACTTTTATTACTTTTACTCCAGTGGAACCGTTTAACACACATACGTAAGAATAAATGGTGTGGGGGGGTGCATAGTGTGCACTCAATGAAAATGTGTTATTTGACATGTTCTACAGAAATTGAGTCTCAGGGGAATAACTAATTCATTGT
>NC_036859.1:12161293-12197137 GCF_002910315.2 Salvelinus sp. IW2-2015 | reverse complement strand
TAAACCCTTTACAATGAAGATCTGTGAAGTTCTTTGGATTTTTACAAATTATCTTTGAAAAACAGGGTCCTGAAAAAGGGACGTTTCTTTTTTTGCTGAGTTTATATATGTGACTGAGTGAGTGAGATGTTAGTAAAATGTTGACCCAAGAAGGACAGGAATACAGAGTACACATGCATCAAGMGGAAGAAATACATTTGTAACACACACAGTGAAACACCGTCCCTCATGTGGTGTGTAAACCAGCCTTAATTTATGTTACATGGGGCTCATTTATAATTTCCATAAAATACTGTATGTAAAATTTGTCTTTCCAATTTGTTCAATGCAAAGCAATAAACATCAATAGTGATGAAAACCTTGTTTCATTTATATTTGTTCAAGATAAACATGAAATATTCCACCCATGTCTTGATTTTATTTATTGATAAATGTGATCTCGCAGAGGTAAATGGCAAATATTAACCATGTATGCTGTCTATATTGCTTGTAATTAATATAAGTCAACATCTAAGTATTAAGTATTTTTACGTAAATTGTTATGGCCCYCAAACATTGGGTGAATAACAAAAACATGAACACAACACAAGGGTTAAACTTCTTGWATTCAACCATTATTGGGTTCAAATACACATTTAGATTTGTYAACAGCCATCCACAACAACCACAATCCGTAAGGCGCAAATAGCTAAATGAGAGAGCAGSAGTGTMYTTCACKTCAATGCGCTATGTAGATATCAATAATAAGTGATATCCGTATCACCATAGACCACACCACTGCTGTCATCCTTACCTCCAAGCATTTATTCAAGRTGGATAATCTTTTGATGCCAACAGCAGTCGCACAATTGGAAGACATAGCTTGGACTGTAGCTTACTCCTGCTCTGTTCCTGTGATCCATCAAACCAATTTGGTGTGTRATCATAGTGGTCTCTGACTTGTGGTCAGACTCGCTCAGGTGGAACAAACTTAAACTTGCACCTTTTTCACTGCTGATTTGAATGTCATTGAGAAAACAGAGAAGAGCCAAAGATTTTTTTCCYCAAGCATCCTTTCGGAATTTAAAAGTAGTCCTCAAAGTAATCATCTACTTTTTCAAAAGTATCTAATCTGATTACAATATTTTTGCTGGTAACGTAACGTATTACAGTTACTGTTTTTTTGTAATCGCTTACATGTGACGGATTACATGTAATCTGTTACTCCCCAACCCTGATCTCTGACCAATGGTGGTCAGATATGACAGTGTGACAACTGTGGCAGCAATTACAGATGGTTGCATTTGTGTTTGTGCCAAAGCAACATCAACCTCTCCTCTATCCAACCCTCTTTGACAGGCACTGACATAATGCTCAGATAAGACAGTGGGCAAGGGAAGCCCTAATTTTATAGCTGGAGGGCCAGCTGTGTRCTGTACGATGAATGGCCTTTTTGGAGGGAGCGGGGGACAGGACAGGCTGGGGCACAGAGGAAGCTGATGGTAGGAGGGCAGCTGCGGAGTTCCTCTGGGGTTAGAATGAGACCTCTGGGGGGTTGTGGAGGAGGAAGCCATTCTAAAGACTCTGTCTACAGGGTCTACTACAGTGCAGGCCAGGGCTGTTTCACARGTAGTGGAGTCATCATAGTTTACAGTCTTTCTTTGTCACATTAACACTTCTTCAGGATTAGTGGGCCCCACACAGGACAGTTGAGCTAACGTAGGCCAATGCGATTGGCATGAGGTTGTAAGTAACAAGAACATTTCCCAGACATAGACATATCTGGTATTGGTAGAAAGCTTCAATTCTTGTTAATCTAACTGCACTGTCCAATTTACAGTAGCTATTACAGTGATAGAATACCATGCTATTGTTTGAGGAGAGTGCACATTTATGAACTTGAAAAGTTATTAATAAACCAATTAYGCACATTTGGGCAGTCTTGATACAAACTTTTGAACAGAAATACAATGGTTCATTGGATCAGTCTAAAACTTTGCACATACACTACTGCCATCTAGTGGCCAAAATCTAAATTGCACCTAGGCTGGAATAATACATTATGGCCTTTCTCTTGCATTTCAAAGATGATGGTACAAAAAACAATAGTTTTTTTCTTTGTATTAGRTTTTACCAGATCTAATGTGCTATATTCTCCTACATTCATTTCACATTTCCACAAACTTCAAAGTGTTTCCTTTCAAATTTTATCAAGAATATGCATATCCTTGCTTCAGGAAGTTAGATTTGGGTATGTCATTTTAGACAAACATTTTAGAAAAGGGGCGGATCMTTAAGAGGTTTTAAGYGATTGCAAGAAACAGGACAGCTATCCCAATTAGAATGCTCAATTGACTCTGCTGCTGCTGTCAAAAGTGTCAAGAAAAGAAAAGGCAGTGTTGTATTTTTAGATACGGTTTGCACTAGCGTTTCATAATGGTTTCACTACATTTTAAATCATTACCTGGATCTGGAACACACTGTTAAAGACTAATTAGCCATGCACAGGTTTCACTTATGTTATCTAATTATAATATTTACCTTTTCAGCTGAAGCCCACAAAATAATTTTATGAACAAGGAGCTCATTGACCTGTACTTTAAAAGTGCATTGGGAAAATGTCCCCTTTTAAAAAATATTCTACTCCACCTGCAAAATGATGTAGGAAATGTCCACGATATGCCCCATAAATTCTAGAAAACCTTCCCACACAGTTCCTTAGGGAACACTTTAATTTTATTTTCCATGACGTGCGTGTGTTTGTGTGTGTGTGTATCTGCACGTGTCCGTGATAGCGCAATCATTGTGAGYTTTGCATATGTTACTGTATGTTATAGTTACTGTAAGTTACAGTTCTTTAAAACATTTCATAATTAGTAAGAATTAAACCCATACATGTATGTAGGCCTATAACGTATATTCAATTTCGATCTGATTCAAACATGAAGTTGAGTTTCGTTTAATAATATCTGGACAGCATGCTGTCTCACAAAAGTATACTTCTCCAAACTCAAACAGAATTGCATGCCATGCAGGTAGAATAGATAAACTAAGGACATGGAAATTAAAGTCACATTCTGAAGTAGAAGATCTCACTCTGAAGTAGAGGGTCAGGCAGTGAATTGTCAGATGGTGATCCATGTGGTCCTTCAACATGTACCTGGTTTGTTTTCAAGTACTGTATGTGTGTTTAGCAATTTAATTTATTTCTTAAGGTAGGAGGAATGGAATGCAATGAAGAAGAGTCAAATAATTCCAAGGCATTTTTGTACTCCTTCAGTCAAGGTAAAAGCTTAATTTCAAATAAAGTGTAAGTCTTGAAATACACACAATATTTCTTAACTCCCAGGAAAGTTAAGTTAAGAAAGTGTTGAAATACTCACATACAACAGTATCAGAAGTAACAAAATATGTGCAGCATTCATGTTGATGCTGAAATCATGTCAGGAGATGTCATAATCCAAAAAGAGAGGCAGATCTTCCATGGTCTATGTCACAACCAACCCATATTTCACATTTTCCTCAAATCTGAATCACTTACTTCTGAATGAAAGAAAACTCAATTGTATCATAGACAGAGAGGGACAAATAAAAGATGAGAAAAGATCAACCAAAAGACTGAGATTATAACTGTAGAAAAATGCATGTCCTCATGCCGCCATGTACTCTCTGTCAGGAATCAGAATCTGATCTAACTGGCTTCTAAAAAACGGAAATAAACATTGTTATCTCAGACATGGAGCAGAGCAAAGCTAACAGAAAGTAATAGCAGAGACAGTAAATCCTTGGGAAAAAAATAAGCTCTAGTGTAATGGGACCATCAGATCAACTGGTGAGGCCAAATAGTTCTCTCCCATTTTCTCCCAGCTTTCACCTACCACTCAGTGATCAGCTGGTCTTGGGACATTCTGCCAAAGACTACATTCCAAAGTCCAGCACACAATTTTTTAGCCTCCAGTTGTTTGTGTGTGTGTGTGGTGTGTGTGTGTGTGTGGTGTGTGTGTGTTGTGTGTGGGTGTGTGTGTGTGGTGTGTGTGTGTGTTGTGTGTGTGTGTGTGTGTGTGGTGTGTGTGTGTGTGTGTGTGTGTGTGTGTGTGTGTGTGTGTGTGTGTGTGTGTGTGTGTGTGTTGTGTGTTTGTTCAGAGTGATTAATAACTCCAGTGGTTTCTCTTGCTGTGCGGTGAGCAGCTGAAGTGGATAAACTAATCTGGGTTTAAGGATTAGGGTTTGATTTTGTAATACAATCCATTACTACTACACCAGTGGAAGAATCTCACTAGAAACTGTTTCAATAGATCAGATTGTAGAGCTACAAAGTGGGACATTATATAAGGTTGTAAGATTTTTGTCTTGTAACAACATACAGACGAACAAACCATAATTAGAGACTCAAGAGACCCACCTAAATGTTGTAATCACACTAAACAAATTGTGAATGACATCAAGTCATGTTTAAAGAGCAACTGAAGGCAATAGACAACTTCTCTGATGGAAAACCACTTATGTGATATTAGTCAGAAACATTTATTGTATAATCAAAAAGTACTAGAAAGTGTAAATAAGATCATTTTGTCTCGTCCAAAAACTGAGATTTATGAGAATTAGGAAAAAATTGTATGTCACAGAATGAAGGGTACATACTAAAGAAATTAGTTTTCTTTGGGTTGGGTTTATTTCAATCCTACCCACATGCCCACAGCTGGCAGCACCCAAGTAATCATCAATTCGTGAACACAGCTGCATGCGACCCGATATCCCTATGGGGCCAATTAGGGTTCAAATTATACAATGTACTCTACATGGGACAATGTTTTAAAATGTCAATAGCTCAAAATTTCTATGACTTAAAAACCTCAAACCAACTATGAATTGTAGAAATTCATATATGAATATTGAAAGCATCTAACGAGAACTAAAAGATGTGAAACATGAAAATGTCCCATTTACATAGGAACTGTCAATAAATTACACTAACTAGACCCAGAGATAGGCTATCCAAAGTCAAAACAATTTTGCTACTGATGCACACCGGCCGGCAGAAGCTAACTGGCAAAATAAGTTGGCTAGCTTATAGACTACTTCCAGACACAAGACCTGGTTAGATTGTTTCAAGTTATCTAGAAAGGTGGGTGACTGTAACTGTGTACTGTTTTGGCAGAGTGAAAGTACAAAGGTTCGAACACACACACAAGAGACACCCACTGTCACGGCCGTCGTAGGGAGGAGACCAAGGCGCAGCGTGGTATGCGTACATTCTTATTTTATTAGAATGAACACTGAACAAAACAACAAAACGAACCGTGAAGCTATACAAAGAGTGCTGAACAGGCAACTACACATAGACAAGAACCCACAAATACCCAAGGGAAATGGCAACCTAAATATGATCCCCAATCAGAGACAACGATAAACAGCTGCCTCTGATTGGGAACCAATTCAGACCACCATAGACCTCCATATGCCTAGACTTACGAACACCCCTAGACATACAAAAACCCTAGACAATACAAAAGAAACATACCCACCAAAATAATAAAGAAAAGATAGATAACTAAGGTCAGGGCGTGACACCCACATCAAAGTATGCCATCAAGACCCAAATCTCATTTTCAGTCAAATTTCCTAATGAGGAGAATTGAAACAGAGGCTAAATAAGGAAGTTCAGTACCCCTTTAACCATGTTTTMAGGCTATTCCGTGTTTGTTTACAATTGCATTGTTTACAAACAGTGGAGTACAACAAGCTTATATTTTGGGTTCTGATAGGGTTAGACAGTTGAACTACGCTCATGAGGCATTTCTAAGGTATATTCTTCGAGAATCAACGGGTACAGAGCATTCGGAAAGTATTCAGACCTCTTGACTTCTTCCACACTTTGTTACGTTACAGCCTTATTCTAAAAGTTTCTCCCATTCTTCTCTGCAGATCCTCTCAAGCTCTGTCAGGTTGGATGGGGAGCATCACTGCACAGCTATTTTCAGGTCTCTCCAGAGATGTTCGATCGGGTTCAAGACCGGGCTCTTGCTGGGCCCCTCAAGGACATTCAGACATTGACCCGAAGCCACTCCTGTGTTCTCTTGGCTGTGTGCTTAGGGTTGTTGTCCTGTTGGAAGGTGAACCTTCGCCCCAGTTTGAGGTCCTGGGCGRTCTGGAGCAGATGATCATCAAGAATCTCTCTGTACTTTGCTCTGTTCTTCTTTCCGTTGATCCTGACTATTCTCCCAGTCCCTGCCACTGAAAAACATCCCCACATCATGATGCTGCCACCACTATGCTTCACCCTAGGGATTGTGCCAGATTTCCTCCAGACATGACACTTGGCATTCAGGCCAAAGAGTTCAGTCTATGTTTCATCAGACCAGAGAATCTTGTTTCCCATGGTCTGAGAGTCCTTTAMGTGCCTTTTGGCAAACTCCAAGTGGGCTSTCATGTGCTTTTTACTGAGGAGTGGCTTRCATCTGGCCATTCTACCATAAAGGCCTGATTGGTGGAGTGCTGCAGCGATAAGGAACTCTGGAGCTCTGTCAGAGTGACCATTGGGTTCTTGGTCACCTCCCTGACCAYATGGTTTGAAATATAGCTCTCCATTTCCTATTTTCAACACACATCATTGTTAAATGATACTCACATAATTCAAACATTTACAAAGAAAATACCAATATATCTTTTTTTTTGCTTTCACCTATGAAAACCACAAATTCCCCTCACCTCAATGTTTTGTCATGCTGACATGAATTGACCAGGTGGATGAGTTCTTTCAAATAGTTCACACATTTTAACCTTAAAATGATTATACATTATACCATTTAGATTGGGAGTAATTTGCACTGTGACACAACCAACCCCGATTGAAAAATTATGCCAGGTTACGGCACATCTTTTTATTTACATTTTAGTAATTTAGCAGACACTCTTATCCAGAGCAACTTACAGTAGTGAGTGCATACATTTTTGTACATTTTCAAGATGCCCGTTTTCATCGTTCAGGGAGGGCTGCTCGTTCAGGTAACATTTATACTAGYTCTGCCAGATACAGTGCCTTCAGAAAGTATCCACACCCCTTGACTTTTTCAAAATGTTYTTGTGTTACAGCCTGAATTTAAAATTGAATAAATTGTAATTCTGTGTCACTGGCCAACACACACAATACACCATAATTTCAAAGTGGAATTATGTTTTAGTGTATAAGTCAATAAGTATTCAACCCCTTTGTTATGTGAAGCCTAAACAAGTTTAGGAGTAAAAATGTGCTTAACAAGTCACATCATCAGTTGCATTGACTCACCATGTGTGCAATAATAGTGTTTAATATGATTTTCAAATGACTACCTCATCTCTCTACCCCACGCATACAATTATCTGTCCTTCAGGTCCTTCAGTTGAGCAGTGAATTTCAAACAGATTCAACCACAAAGACCAGGGAGGTTTTACAATGCCTTGAAAAGAAGCAGACATTGAATATCCCTTTGAGCATGGTGAAGTTACTTACACTTTGGATGATGTATCAATACACCCAGTCACTACAAAGACACAGGCGTCCTTCCTAACTCAGTTGCCGGAGATAAAGGAAACCAATCAGGAATTTTCACCAATGGCTGTGATAGAAAACTGAGGATGGATCAGCGACATTGTAGTTACTCCACACTACGAACCTAAATGACAGAGTGAAAAGAGGGAACACTATAGAGAATACAAATATTCTTACCCAGAAAAAGTCACAGCCGTAATCACTGCCAAAGATGATTCTAACATGTATTGACTCAGGGGTGTGAATTTATTTTACCTTTATTTTAACTAGGCAAGTCAGTAAAGAACAAATTCTTATTTARAACGACAGCCTAGGAACAGTGGGTTAACTGCTTGTTCAGGGGCAGAACAGCAGATTTTCACCTTGTCAGCTCGGGGATTCAATCTAGCAACCTTTCGGTTGCTGGGCCAACACTCTAACCACTAGGCTACCTGCCGCCCCGTGAATATTCATGTAAATGAGATCATTCAGTATTTATTTTTCAATGCATTTGCAAAAWAATCTGAATTCAGGCTGATACACAACAAAATGTGGAATAAGTCYAGGGGTATGAATAGTTTCTGAAGGCACTCAGATGTGTGAGTTATATATTGGCGGCCTGTCTATTTCTATTGCTAGGCCTAATCTTTTGCTATTGGCCAAGTTTATTATTGTACAATTAGTTTCTCTAGGAAATGTGTAAACGTTTTATAAAAAATTCCACCATATTTGTACCTGAACAAATACTCCATCTCAACTGTTGCTACTCCAAATCCAACTAACTAGGCTGCTGGTTCCTCTATCAATATAATTAAACCTGCCCATGCAACCCAGGCAATTACCAAGAATCTGAATAATAATATTTTCTGAAGTAATATCTACCAAACCAGGGATGGAGTGCCATCATTACCATCTGCTATTAGCAACTAAGATTGATTTAAAAAAATTATTGAGTGGATCTTTTCCAATTGTTGGCTCATTTGGGCAAATACAGTACAGTGCATGATGAAGAGCTGTAACGTGATGTGATCTTTAGCACCTGAGGGGATAGTTAGCTAAYCTGCTGTGACTTCAATTCCCCATAAATGTGTAGATAGCTGTTCAATGAACCTGCTGAAATCAAATCAAATTGTATTAAACATACACATGTTTAGCAGATGTCATTGCGGGTATAGCGAAATGCTTGTGTTTCTGCTCCAACAGTGCAGTAATATCTAACAAGTAATATCTAACAATTTCACAACAGCACACACAATACACACAAATCTAAAGTAAAGGAATGGAATTAAGAATATATAKATATTTGGACGAGCAATGTCAGAGCAGCATAGACTAAAATACAGTAGAATYMAATATAATAAGGTATATACAGATGAGATGAGTAATGCAAAATATGTAAACATTATTAAAGTGACTAGTGTTCCATTATTAAAGTGGCCAGTGATTCCAAGTCTATGTATATAGGGCAGCAGCCTCTAAGGTGCTAGTGATGGCTGTTTAACAGTCTGATGGCCTTGAGATAGAAGCTGTTTTTTAATCTCTCGGTCCCAGCTTTGACGCACCTGTACTGACCTCGCCATCTGGATGATAACGGGGTGAATAGGCATTAGCTCGGGTGGTTGTTGTCCTTGATGATCTTTTTGGCTTTCCTGTGACATCGGGTGCTGTAGGTGTCCTGGAGAGCAGGATAGTTTGCCCCCGGTGATGCGTTGGGCAGACCACACCACCCTCTGGAGGGTCCTGCGGTTGCGAGTGGTGCAGTTGCCGTACTAGGCAGTGATGCAGCCCGACAGGATGCTCTCAATTGTGCATCTGTAAAAGTTTGTGAGGGTTTTTGGTGCCAAGCTATATTTCTTCAGCCTACTGAGGTTGAAGAGGCACTGTTGCCCCTTCTTCACCACACTATCTGTGTGGGTGGACCATTTCAGTTTGTCAATGATGTGTACTSAGAGGAATTTGAAGATTTCCACCTGTAGCTTTCCATCAACAGATTTGTGTGTGCTGACTTAATTTTCACTGACTGTGCTCTTTTGTCTGATGGTCTGGCAGTCCTTGTCTCAGCCATCTGTTGACCAAAGAACACACAGTTAAAAAGATTCTKCGGAAGTTTTGTARAATTTCAGCCAGTACTTTTGAAAGGAGCAGTTGTGTAAAGAACCTAAGTAAAAAATACTTAAAAGCACTACTTAAGTAGTTTGGGGTATCTGTACTTTACTATTTACATTTTTGACACTTTTTACTTTTACTTCACTATATTCCTAWAGATAATAATGTACGTTTTACTCCATACATTTTCCCTGACACCCAAAAGTACTCGTTACATTTGGAAGACTTAGCAGGAAAGGAAAATMATCTAATTCACACACTTATCAAGGGAACATCCTTGGTCAGCCCTACTGCCTGATCTGGCGGACTCACTAAACAGATGCTTCATTRGTAAATGAGTCTGAGTGTTGGAGCTTTTATGGTGCCGTCTGGTTTTCTTAATWTAAGGAATTTGAAATGTATACWTTTACTTTTGATACTTAATTATATTTTAGCAATTACATTTACTTGTGATACTTAACTTCTTATGGCTGGGGGCAGTATTGAGTAGCTTGGATGAATAAGGTGCCCAGAGTAAACTGCCTGCTACTCAGACCCAGTTGCTAATATATGCATATTATTAGTAGATTTGGATAGAAAACACTCTGAAGTTTCTAAAACTGTTTGAATGATGTCTGTGAGTATGGCAGGCAAAAACCTGAGAAAAAATTCAACCAGGAAGTAGGAAATCTGAGGTTTGTAGTTTTTCAACTCATCGCCTATCAATATACAGTGGATATTGGTCATATTGCACTTCCTAAGGCTTCCACTAGATGTCAACAGTCTTTAGAACCGTGTTTTGATGCTTCTACTGTGAAGGAGGGGGAATGAGGGCTCTTTGAGTCAGGCTCTGGCAGAGTGCCATGAGCTGACCACGCGCGTTTTTTGGCAGGACAGAGCAGCTACATCTGGTAAGATGAGGGCGGGGGTGTGGGTCTATTTGTAAATAACTGCTGTTGTGCGATGTCTAATATTAAAGACTTTCGTGATATTACTCGCCTGAGGTAGAATGCCTCATGATAAGCTGTAAACCACTATCTACCAAAGAGAGTTCACATCATATTATTCATAGCCATCTATTTACCACCACAAAACCGATACTGGCACTAAGACCGCGCTCAACGAGCTTTATAACCATAAGCAAACAAGAAAATGCTCATCCAGAAGCAGCTCTCTTAGTGCCGGGGACTTTAATGCAGGCAAACTTAAATCCGTTTTACTTCATTTCTACCGGCATGTCACATGTGCAACCAGAGGTAAAAAAAACTCTAGACCACCTTTACTTCACACACAGAGACATATACAAAGCTTTCCTCATTCCTCCATTTGGCAAATCTGACCATAATTCTATCCTGATTCCTTGCTTTACAAGCTAAACCTAAAGCAGGAAGTACCCGTGATTCGCTCAATGCAGAAGTGGTCAGATGACGCGGATGCTACGTTACAGGACTGTTTTGCTAGCACAGACTGGAATATGTTCCGGAATTCATTCAATGGCATTGAGGAGTATACCACCTCAGTCACCGGCTTCATCAATAAGTGCATCTACGACGTCGTCTCCACACTGACGGTACGTACATTTCCCAACTAGAAGCCATGGATTACAGGCAACATCTGCACCGAGCTAAAGGCTAGAGCTGCCGCATTCAAGGAGCAGAACACTAATTAGGAAGCTTATAAGAAATCCCGCTATGCACTGTGACGAACTATCAAACAAGCAAAGCATCAATACAGGACTAAGATTGAATCCTACTACATCGGCTCTGACGCTCGTCGTATGTGGCAGGGCTTGAGAACTATTACCGACTACAAAGGGAAACCCAGCCGCGAGCTGCCCAGTGACGTGAACCTACCAAACGAGCTAAATGCCTTTTATTCTCCCTTTGAGGCAAGAAACACTGAAGCATGCATGAGAGCACCAGCTGTTCCGGACGACTGTGTGATCACGCTCTCCGTAGCCGATGTGAGCAAGACCTTTAAACAGGGAAACATTCACAAAGCCGAGGGGCCAGTTGGATTATCAGGACGTGCACTAAAAGCATGGCGGACCAACAGGCAAGTGTCTTCACTGACATTTTCAACCTGTCCCTGGCCGATTCTTTAATACCTACATGTTTCAAAAAGACCATCATAGTCCCTGTGCCCAAGGTAACCTGCCTAAATGATTACCGCCCCGTAGCACTCACGTTGTTAGCCATGAAGTGCTTTGAAAGGCTGGTCATGGCTCACATCAACACCATCAGGGCAGAAACTTTGGACCCACTCCAATTTGCATACCACATACCACCCCAACAMATCCACACTGCCCTTTCCCACCTGGACAAAAGGAACACCTATGTGAGAATGCTGTTCATTGACTGCAGCTCAGCGTTCAACACCATAGTGCCCACAAAGCTCATCACTAAGCTAAGGACCCTGGGACTAAACACCTCACTTTGCAACTGGATACTGGACTTCCTGACGGGCCAACCCCAGGTGGTAAGGGTAGAAAACAACACATCTGCCATGCTAATCCTCAACACGGGGGCCCCTCAGGGGTGCATGCTTAGTCCCCTCCTGTACTCACTGTTCACCCACGACTACGTGGCCAGGCACAACTCCAACACCTTCATTAAGTTTGCTGATGACACAACAGTGGTAGGCCTTTTCATGGACAACGATGAGACAGCCTATAGGGAAGAGGTCAGAGACCTGGCAGTGTGGTGCCAGGACAACAACCTCTGTCTCAATGTGAGCAAGACAAAGGAGCTGATTGTGGGCTATAGGAAAATGAGGGCCGAACAGGCCCCCATTAACATCAATGGGACTGAAGTGGAGCGGGTCGAGAGTTTCAAGTTCCTTTGTGTCCACATCACCAACAAACTGTCATGGTCCTAACAAAACAAGACAGTTGTGAAGAGGGTACAACAACACCTTTTCCCCCTCAGGAGACTGAAAAGATTTGGCATGGGTCCCTAGATCCTCAAAAGGTTCTACAGCTGCACCATTGAGAGCATCCTGACCGGTTGCATTACCGCCTGGTATGGCAACTGCRCAGCATCTGACCGGAAGGCGCTACAGAAGGTTGTGCGTACGGCCCAGTARGTCACTGGGGCTAAGCTTCCTGACATCCAGGACCTATATACTAGGTGGTGTCAGAGGAAGGCCCAAAAATTGTCAAAGACTCCAGTCACTCGACTATTCTCTCAGCTACGGCACGGCAAGCGGTACCGGACCGCCAAGTCTAYGACCAAAAGGCTCCTTAATAGCTTCTACCCCAAGCCATAAGACTCTGGAACAATTGATCAAATGGCCACCCGTACTATTTACATTGAACTCCCCTCCTTTGTTTTTACACTGCTGCTACTCGCTGTTTATTATCTATGCATAGTCACTTACAAATTACCTAGATTAACGTGTATCCCCGCATATTGACTCGGTACCCTACTCTCTGTATATATCCTCTTTATTGTTATGTACAGTTGAAGTCGGAAGTTTACATACACCTTAGCCAAATACATTTAAAKTCAGTTTTTCACAATTCCTGACATTTAATCCTAGTAGTAAAAATTCCCTGTCTTAGGTCAGTTAGGATCACCACTTTATTTTAAGAATGTGAAATGTCAGAATAATAGTACAGAGAATGATTTATTTCAGATTTTCTTTCTTTCATCACATTCCCAGTGGGTCAGAAGTTTACATACACTCAATTAGTATTTGGTAGCATTGCCTTTAAATAGTTTAACTTGGGTCACACGTTTTGGGTAACCTTCCCAAGCCTCCCACAATAAGTTGGGTGAATTTTGGCCCATTCCTCCTGACAGAGCTGGTGTAACTGAGTCAGGTTTGTAGGCCTCCTGGCTCGCACATTCTTTTTCAGTTCTCCCACACATTTTCTATAGGATTGAGGTCAGGGCTTTGTGATGGCCACTAATACCTTGACTTTGTTGTCCTTAAGCCATTTTGCCACAACTTTGGAAGTATGCTTGGGTATCGATTTAGAAGACCCATTTGCGACCAAGTTTAACTTCCTGACTGATGTCTTGAGATGTTGTTTCAATAAGTCCACGTCATTTTCCCTTCCTCATGCCGCCATCTACTTTGTGAAGTGCACCAGTCCCTCCTGCAGCAAGCACCCCACAACATGATGCTGCCACCCCCGTGCTTCACAGTTGGGATGGTGTTCTTCAGCTTGCAAGCGTACCCCTTTTTCCTCCAAACATAACGATGGTCATTATGGCCAAACAGTTCTATTTTGGTTTCATCAGACCAGAGGACATTTCTCCAAAAAGTACGATCTTTGTCCCCATGTGCAGTTCAAACTGGCTTTTTTATGGCGGTTTTGAGGCAGTGGCTTCTTCCTTGCTGAGCGGCCTTTCAGGTTATGTCGATATAGGACTCATTTTACTGTGGATATAGATGTTTTTGTACCTGTTTCCTCCAGCATCTTCACAAGGTCCTTTGCTGTTGTTCCTGGATTGATTTGCACTTTTTGCACAAAGTACTTCATCTCTAGGAGACAGAACGCGTCTCCTTCCTGAGCGTTATGACAGCTGCGTGTCCCATGGTGTTTATGCTTGCGTACCATTGTTTGTACAGATGAACAGGGGTACCTTCAGGCATTTGGAAATTGCTCCGAAGGATGAATCAGACTTGTGGAGTCTACAATTCTTTCTTTTTTAATTCTGAGGTCTTGGCTGATTTCTCTTGATTTTCCCATGATGTCAAGCAAAGAGGCACTGAGGTTTGAAGGTAGACCTTGAAATACATCCACAGGTACACCTCCAATTTATTCAAAATGATTTCAATTAGGCTATCAGAAGCTTCTAATGCCATGACATAATTTTCAGGATTTTTCCAAGCTGTTTAAAGGCACCGTCAACTTAGTGTATGTAAGTTCTGACCCACTGGAATTGTGATAAAAGTGAATTATAAGTGAAATAATTTGTCTGTAAACAATTTTTGGGAAAATTACTTATGTTAGCAACAAAGTAGATGCTAACCAACTTGCCAAAACTATAGTTTGTTAACAAGAAATGTGTGGAGTGGTTGAAAAACTAGTTTAATGACTCCAACTTAAGTGTATGTAAACTTCCGACTTCAACTGTAGCTACGGTATGTAATCTAACATTAACAGTGTGTTCATATTTGTTTATATTTAAGTGACATTCGCATTAAATTTGGGTGTTAATGTCACGCCCTGGCCATAGAGAGCTTTTATTCTCTATTTTGGTTAGGCCAGGGTGTGACTAGGGTGGGCATTCTAGTTCTTTATTTCTATGTTGGTGTGGTTCCCAATAGAGGTAGCTGTCTATCGTTGTCTCTGATTGGGGATCATATATAAGTTGTCCTTTTTCATATGGGTTTTGTGGGTGTTATTTTCTGTTTAGCACCTGACAGAACGGTTTTCGTTTTTTTCTCTTTGTTATTTTGTTTGAGTGTTTTTTGATTAATAAAACATCATGAACACTTACCACGCTTCGTCGTACTCCTGACGAAGGCCATGCAGCCGAACGCGTCGGTTTTTAAAAACTTTATATGAAGAGTGCCTTGGTCCTCCTTTTCTTTTGACTTACCACGCTGCGTTTTGGTCCATGCATTCCGACAAGAGCCGTGACAGTTAAAATAAATGCCCGTTATTCGAATCACTGTATATGGAATACCCTACATATTGCCTTAGAGCAAGAACTATTCTGGGTGCCGCAGTAAAAGTATTGTACGGAATACTCATCAGGGTCTGTAGAATGTATATATGGTGTATTTATATGGGCCTCTGACTAATACAGGGTGTTGCTGGCATTTTACTCCACCCATTTCATTGGTGGTTGAATCATGTGCACTTATTGCACTAAAGAAAACCAGCTAACCAAATAAAAGTGCAGGGCATTCTCACTAATTTAAAGGGCAACTACACAAAAAAAWMTAAGTTTATTAGATTTTTTCCAGACCTCAAAAGTCATCCCCTGGTGTGGTTTAAGCGATGTTGTGAACACAGAAAATCCTATGTTGTTTTTCTAGTAAAAACTATGAAAAAAATGGTAGAAAACAAACAATTTGGGGAAATCCGAAACCTGGAAAAACAAAACCAATACAATGGAATTTTGGAAAAGAACAAGTAGGCAAAAAATACAAATGCATTTGAAAAATGTCCTACCAATGTTTTTTGCTCTGCATGACTGCACTTTGGCATGTGTGTCATCCTGTAGCATAGCATTTTGGGGAAAGTTGAGGTCAGGTCCAGTAAYGGAAAGCGATTCGGCCGTCCTAGAAATATTTTGAGTGAAATGTAATATATACAATTAACAGACGCTTTAATCCAAAATGACCTACAGTCATGCGTGAATACATTTTTACGTATGGGTGGTCCCAGGAATCGAACCCAATATCCTGGCATTGCAATGCTCTACCAAGCTGCATGACAGGGTTATGAATGCTTTGTTTAATATGACCTATGAGGCCTTTATTAAGCGGTGCTTATACCACCCAGTATAAAGCACAGGTTTATGTCATATTTGACATAGTGGGTTATGTCACATTTGACATTGGTCGTTATGTAACCTCCATTATGACAAATTTATGAACTCTTTATAAAGCAAAACATAAGGTTATAGATGATTTGTAACACATTTATTTTGTGATTATGGCTTTATGAAGGCTTTACGAAGCCTTTATAACCTGCACGTATTTTAAAACAGGACCATTTTGTTTTCCTCTTCGTTTAACCATGTTTTCCAATCTTTTTTTATTGATGTAACTGCTGCAACATGTTTATTCAAGCGGAAACGCTTATTCTCACTCAACTTGTCTAACCCCACAGTCTTCTGAAAAACTGCAGCTGACCTCACAAACGTATCTTCATAAAAAAAAACTTTAACTGACTTTACAAAAGTCTGATCAAGGAAACTGGTAACCTCTAGTGTACATAAAAGGAGTTGTCACCAGCCGGCTTCGACATTTCCTCCATCCTCATCAACAGTTGCGCGCGCCTGAAACTCTAAGAAAAAAATCATTCTAAACCCTTCACCCCCCCCCCCCACCACCATATGACTCTCACCACTCCCTCCCTGCACCCTAGCACTGGGCGCCACATCCTCTGTATTGGAAATCAGTTCACCGGATTTATTCACATTGCCTGCGAAAACCTCTGGCTCGCTAGGTACACTCCCCTTGAGGACGGGCTGCTGCTCAGCACTCTCTGCATGATTACACTGGATATCAGAAGTAAAGGAACCCGGTGTTCCACCTGGCTGGAGCTGCTCTGGGACTGTCAGCCCTCATGTCCCTGCATCGATGGACCCAGGCGGTACGGGGGCCACAACGMGACAGTTTGGGCAGGAGATCATCCAGGAGAGAGAAGTCAGCAAAGCATTAGGTGTCACTCACGGGGCTCCATAGCAATCCCATAGCAAAACCCAGATTTATAAAGGGCTGTAGAGACTGTTGTCCTTCTGGCAGGTTCATCCATCTCAGCRAAGGAACTCTGTTGTTCTACCAGAGTGGTCATTGGGTTGTTTGTCACCTKCTGACKAAGGTCCTTCTTGCCCGGTTGCTTAGTTTGGTCAGATGGCCAGCTGTAGGAAGAGTCTGGGAAGTTCCAATGATGGAGACAACTGTGCTCTTGGAAACTTTCAACACTCTTCCCAGGATATATGCATCATCACAATTCTATCTCGGGGATCTWCGGACAGTTCCTTGAACTTCATGGTATAGTTTATGCTCTAACATGCACTGTCATCTGAGGGACCCTATAAGGACAAGGTGTMTTTCTTTCTAATTAATGTCCAAACAATTGAATTGGCCACAGAAGGTTGCAGTGACAACTCAAGGATGATCAAAGGAAATTGGATGGACCTGAGCTCATAGCAAAGGGGTGTGAATACGTATGTCAAATATATTTCTGTATTTAATTTTCAATAAATTTGCAAAAAAAWRTAAAAACATGTTTTCACTTCGTCATTAAGGGGTATTGTGTGTAGATGGGTGTAACATAACAAAATGTGGAATAAGTCAAGGGGTATCAATATTTCTGAATGCACTGTAAATCGCCTCTACCCTTCGTTCTATTGGTGAATGTTCAATCACTGGACAACAAACTGGACAAGCTCTGTTTGGGACTATCATATCAACAGGACCTAAAGAWCTGTAATATCCTATGTCGTGGCTGAACAAGGACATGGATAATATACACTATATATACAAAAGTATGTGGACACCCCTTCAAGTTAGTGGATTCAGCCAAACCCATTTCTGACAGGTGTATAAAATCAAGCACACAGCCATGCAATCTCCATAAACAAACATAGGCAGTAGAATGACCTTACTGAATAACTCAGTGACTTTCAACGTGGCACCGTCATAGGATTCCACCTTTCCAACAAGTCAATTCGTCAAATTTCTGCCTTGCTAGAGCTGCCCCGGTCAACTATAAGTGCTGTTATTGTGAAGTGGAAACGTKGAGGAGCAACAACGGCTCAGCCACAAAGTGGTAAGCCACACAAGCTCACAGAACGGGACCTGGGGCCAAACGGGACCTGGGGCCAAATTTCAGCTGAGTGCTGAAGTGCGTAGCACATAAAAAACTCTGTTCTCGGTTGCAACACTCACTACCGAGTTCCAAACTGCCTCTGGAAGAAAAGTCAGCACAAGAACTGTTCGTCGGGAGTTTCATGAAATCGCTTTTCATTGCCGTGCAGCCGCACCCCAGCTTACCATGCACAATACCAAYCGTCAGCTGGAGTGGTGTAAAGCTCGCCACTATTGGACTCTGGAGCAGTGGAAACGTGTTCTCTGGAGTGATGAATCACGCTTCACCATCTGGCAAGTCCGACYGACGAATCTGGGTTTCGCGGATGCCAGGAGAACACTACCTGCCCAAATGCATAGTGCCAACTGTACAGTTTGGTGAAGAAGGAATAATAGTCTGGGTCTGTTTTTCATGGTTCGGGCTCGGCCCCTTAGTTCCAGTGAAGGGAAATCTTAATGCTACAGCACACAATGKCATTCTAGACGATTCTGTGCTTTCAACTTTGTGGCAACAGTTTGGGGAAGGCTCTTTCCAGTTTAGCATGARAATGTCCCCATGCACAAAGCAAGMTCCATACAGAAATGGTTTGTCGAGATCGGTGTGGAAGAACTTGACTGGCCTGCACAGAGCCCTGACCTCAACCCCATTGAACACCTTTGGCGTGAATTGGAACACCGACAGCGAGCAAGGTCTAATCGCCCAACATCAGTCTCCGACCTCACTAATCCTTGTGGCTGAATGGAAGCAAGTCCCCTCAGCAATGTTCCAACATCTAGTGGAAAGCCTTCCCAAAAGAGTGGAGAATGTTATAGTAGCAAAGGAGAATTAGATTTTAGAGCATCTGTCCACATACTTTTAGTCATGTAGTGTATATCTAGCTGTTTTTTTCTATGCATCGACAGGATAGAACGGCAGCGTCGGGTAAGCTCAAGGGGGAYGTGTGTGTGTTTCTTTGTCTATAACAGCTGGTGAGTGATCTCTAATATTAAGGAGGTCTCGAGGTTCTGTATTCTGTTAGAATACCTCATGATAAGCAGTAGACRATACTATTCATCCATATTTTTTGTAGCTGACCACTCCCAACAAGCTGTAAGCAAACTAGAAAATGSTCATGCGGCGCTCCTATTGGCTGTGATTTTAAWGCAGGGAAACTGAAATCCMTCTTACCTAATTTTCAACATGTCACCTGTGCAACTAGATGTGAAAATAACCCCACACAATAAGAAACGCATACAAAGCCTTCCCTCGCCCTCCATTTGGCAATTCTGACCATAACTATCCTCCTGATTCCTGCTGACAAGKAAAAACTCAAAKAGGAAGTACCAGTGACTCAGTCAATACGGAAGTGGTCCGATGAAGTGGATGTTAAACTACAGGACTGTTTCTCTAGCACAAACTGGAATATGGTCCGGGATTCATCCGATGGCATTGAGGAGTTTACCACATAAACAACACTTAGGCTTCTACATTTTGAGCTTATACATACTATATACATTTTACAGACACAGTATATTTGACAATAGTTATATTTTGTTTGTTTTTAGTCCCATCCTTCAGCTKCKCTCAACKCCTCCCATCTATCTCTGAACACCATCCAGTCCAGTTTTGATTTCTATTTGRRGTATATTTTTCAACAGTGCTGTGATGTTTCACAAAAGTTCTGAACTTTGTATTCTGATAGTTTCCATAGATTGTAAAATAAATCATTTTAAATAGTATTATTATATTTTCAAATCATCCAGCAGTGCTATCTGCAGAGTTAGCGCCAGGTAAARGTTGCAATTCTTCAGTCATTCCTGAACCTGCAACCAAAAACAAGCTACATATGAACAGTACCAAAACAAATAATCGAATGATTCTGTCTCTTRGCATCAAAATCTGCAGAGCTGGGACGGTTGTTTTCCCCATATACAGTATATAACATTCTATTGGTTGCAAGAATTTTGTATGATAATTTACATTGAAAAATGCTAAGTTTTCAATCRGGCATCGTTTTGTATCAGTTCATAAACCATGTGCCATGTAATTGGTACATCAACAATCTCTTCCCAATTATTTTGCAATCTATGGCACAGCTGTAAATGTTTGTCCTTAAATGAAACTGGTATACTTTTGTATTTATCATKATTTTCTTTAACCAATTTTGGTCTTTATTGCAGGGCCGACAGACAAGATCCTTACTTTCTCCCCCTTCCACTTGCCTCTCATTTTTGCAGTAATGCTATAATTTCCATATATTTTATTTTAGTTAGCTGCATGTCTGACATAACTCCACCAGTCCTAGTTATGATACCATCTACAAAGATTATACAGTTTTTTTCTTCTTCAAAAATAACATATTTTTCAATCAATTAMTATATTCGAGTTTAACCATAATATTTGTTTTATTATTTGTTCTGTCTTTTCTGGTGGATTAAACTGAAAATGCAACTAACTTTCTATGGCTTGTTTTAAAAAATAGCGATATTTTGGAGATTATTTAATTTCCAAAAGTGAGAGGTTGTAGTCTGAATYAAGGGGAAAAGGGCATTCTTGAAGATGGGGTGAGACATTCTTTCTATTCCYCTAGAAACCAGTTCAGATTTAAGTATAACTTTTAGAACACTGAAGCCTTTAATGAGAGGTCTAATGCTTTAATATTTTATACTTCTTGCCAAGGTAAACTGGGATACAGGGATATGACTAAAGAGTTAAACAGGGTGATTTTTCCACAAATAAACATGTATTTTCCTTTCCATGGTAGCAAGATCTTATCTTTTTATTGCAAACTTTCTATGAAAATGTATTGTAGTGAGATAATTTCTTTCTTTTGGGATATGAATACCAAGTATGTCCACTTCACTGTCAGACCATTTTATTGGTAAACTATACAGCAATGTAAAAGTTTTATTTATGTGATCCAATATGTAATATGGTACACATCATAATTTGGTTGTAATCCAGAGAGGTTACAAACATTATGTAGATCCTCTATGAGGCTGTGGATYGACACCTTTGTTTTTTAGCCCTGTATTTCTAATCCCTTGATATTATTGTTGGATCTGATTTTAATAGCTAACATTTCGATGGCCATAATAAATAGATATGCCGATAGAGGACAGCCTTGTTTTACTCCTCTTGTAAGTTTAATACTTTCTAAGAAGTAGTCATTATTGACTATTTTACACCTAGGGTTACTATACATAACTTTAACCCATTGTATAAGAGATTTAACTCTTACCCTATGAGATCCAGCACTTGCTGGTTTTCTGTTCTATCTGATAATTAATTGCACACACCTTCTGTTCCAGGTCTAAATCAGTCCCTGATTAGAGGGGAACAATGAAAAAACGCAGTTGAACTGGTTTTGAAGTCCCCGTTGACACAGGAATTAATATGTATTCCTGTCCCGTCTTGTCCTGTCAATTTCCTGTACTGTCCTGATCCAGCAACAGTTCTATAACCCCAGAACTTCCCTGTCCCTTCCCGATAAAAATCACGGCTGTCCTGTCCCATACTCATTTATGCGCACAGAAATATGTAGGCTATTGTTTTTGTTTAGGAAGTATTGAAAATAATTTGAGAAATCCAATATGTTGGATGATATGTTGTTGTCCTACCTATTTTAGTTAAATGCACTGACTATAGGCTTAAATCGCTCTGGGTAAGAGCGTATTCTAAATTACCTAAATGTTTATCGATAAAGGCATGAGGATGAGGATGAGGACAAAGACCCGAAAGGGATGGTCTGCTCAGCACAGCACCGGCATAAATCTACAGCTGAGCACTGCGCACATATGAACATTTGCAAGACATTAACATTTATAACATGAACATTTAAAAAATTAACCTGAGTGGCAGTACTGCATAAATCAATCTATTTTTAAGTCACTCTACACCTCAGATGGCACAGGTTTAGTTAAATACACAAACATTTGCGCTTGACAGTAACGTGAGTAGAGCAGCTATGCTCCAGGCCGCTTGTCCAGCTCTGCATTTTTTACAAGCTTTGTACTACTGGAGCGAGGTACGAGAGTGAGCCGACAGAAGGGATAGGGGGAAATAACTTTTTTTTAAATAGATGTATTAAGTAAACGATATTAGGCCTAGCCTACACAGTTGTTTTTAGGAAATGCTCCAAACAACATATTTCTGGCCAAAAAAATTCAGTTTACAGATCTGCATGTTTCAAGCAGACCACTACAGTCCCTGTGGCCAGGAATGTCAAGGTACAGTGTCTAAATGTCTATGACCCTGTAGCACTCACATCTGTAGCCATGAAATGCTTTGAAAYGCTGGTCATGGCTCACCTCAACACCATCATCCTAGACACCCTGGACCCACTCCAATTCGCATACCGCCCCAACAGATCCACAGATGACACAATCTCTATTGCACTCCACACTGCCCTTTCCCACCTGGAAAAGAGGAACACCTATGTGAGAATGRTGTTCATTGACTACAGCTCAGTGTTCAACAACATAGTGCCCTCCAAGCTGAACACCTCCCTGTTCAGTTTAGGCCTCCCCTAGGTGGTGAGTGTAGGCAACAACACATCCACACGCTGACCCTCAACATGGGGGCCCCTCTGGGGTGCGTGCTTAGTCTCCTCCTGTACTCCCTGTTAACCCATGACTGTGTGGCCGCACCCGACTCCAACACCATCCTTAAGTTTGCAGACGAGGCCTGATCAACAACGATGAGCCTATAGGGAGGTGGTCAGACAACCTCCTCTCCTTCAACGTCAACAAAACAAAGGAGCTGATCTTGGACTACAGGAAATGGAGGGCCGAGCACACCCGCATTTACATCAACAGGGCTGTAGTGGAGCCTGAAAAGATTTYGCATGGGCCCTCAGATCCTCAAAATCTTCTACCGCTGCACCACTGAGAGCATTTTGACTGGCTGCATCACCGCTTGGTATGGCAACTGCTTGGCATCCAACCGCAAGGCGCTACAGAGTTAGTCCGGGTAGCTATTTAACTATCTGCATTGACCCTTTTTGCACAAACTTTTTTCACTCATCACATATGCTGCTACTACTGTTTATTACCTGTCACTTTATTCCTAATGATATTGTATGTACATATCTACCTTGAATACCTTGTACATCGACTCAGTGCTGGTATCCCATGTATATAGCCAAGTTATTGTTACTCGTTGTGTATTTATTATGACTTTAATAATGACGTGTTTAACTTTTCTATTACTTCTCCATTTTCTTTCTCTCTGRYTTGTTGGGAATGGCATGTAAGCATTTTCCTGGGAGACGAGGCACAATGAAAAATAACAGTATCATTAGCATAAAATTGACGTTATGCATTTTGCTCATTTTTGTCTAGATTATTTATATAAATAGTGAATAAAAGGGGACCAAGTGCATAGCCCTGGGGCACACCATTACAGACAGACAATTTAACAGACATATGCCCATCAAATTGAGTGCACTGAGTTCTATCAGACAGATAGTTAGCAAACCATGCAACTGCATTCTCCGAAAGACCTACGCTCGACAATCTCTGCCTCAGTATAGCATGATCAACTGTATCAAAAGCCTTAGAGAGATCAATAAAAAGTGAGACACAGTACTGTTTTTTGTCAAGGGCTTCAGTGATATTGTAAGTCGCTCTGGATAAGAGCGTCTGCTAAATGACTTAAATGTAAATGTAAATATCATTTAAAACATTCATGGCTGCTGTAATTGTGCTATGCTTCTTCCTGAAGCCTGATTGGTACATTGATAAAATAGAGTTTTTATATACTATTTTAGCTGTTCACTAACAAGGGTTTCAAYTATTTTTGCCAYGGGTGACAGCTTTGAGATCAGCCTATAATTGTTTAAAAGAGTTGGATCTACCCCTCTTAAAAGTGGTAGGACAAATGCTGATTTCCAGATCTTGGAATTTCATTACATTCCAGGGTTAYATTGAACAGATATGTAAGTGGTTCAGCTATGAAATCAGCTGCCAGTTTTAAAAAGCAMGGATCAAGAAAATCAGGACCTGCAGGCTTTCTCTGATCTAAGAATTTCACAGCTTGATATACSTCCTGCACTGAGAATGGCAAAAAACTWAAAGTTTGAGCAGCTCTCACTGGTTCATCCACACAGGACTGTACAGAGACAGAGGATACTGAATCAAAACAGCCTTCCAGATGATACAAAGGGCTCATTGAAACAATTTAGCATTTCAGTTTTGTCATATAGAGCAACAGAGTCCTTCAATACACATGACGGTAATTCTTTAACATTACTGTTACCAGACATAGACTTAATAGCCTTCCAAACTTTCTAGGGTCATTCAGGTTATCAGTGGTAACAGACATAAAATATTCAGACTTGGCCTTCCTGAGAAGAGAAGAACACTTGTTTCGTAGCTGCCTAAAAAGAAGCCAATCAGCATCAGAACATGATTTCCTTGCTTTAGCCCAGGCTAGATTACTTTTGTGAATAATACAAGACAGCTCAGAAGAAAACCATGGATTATCCCTCCCTTTAACTCTGAACCTGTGGAATGGGGCATGTTTGTTTACTATTTGGGGAAAAAACATAATGAAAGAATTTCCAGGCAGTTTCCACATCAGGAATAAACTCAATCTTGCTCCTGTCAAAATAAAACAAATCATGAAAGAAAGAAAGCCTGCTCATTAAAACTCTTAAAATGTATCTTACGAATAAAGCGTGGGTTTGTCTTCGGAACCTTAGTGTTTCTAACAGCAAGAACAGCACAATGGTCACTTAAATCATTACAGAAAACACAGAATATTTATGTGGAACATTTGTCAATATCAAATCAATCAGGGTAGATTTCTCTGGACATTTGAGATTTGGGCGGGTGGGTGAGTTAATCAACTGGGTAAGGTACATAGAATTACAATACATTTTATAATCATCAGACACCGGCTTAAACCAACACCAGTTGAGATGATCACCAATCAATATAATTTCACTGTAAAGAAGTTTAGACATAAGGTGCATCAGACGAAGAAAATGCATCACCGAGAGCCAGGGGGGGGGGGCGTTCTAAACAGCCAATCACAGTTATAGAAAGACCTTTGAAACCCCAAGATTAACGCAAGAAAATTACAAATGTTTACAAATAGTTCCAGACTTTTGCCACACTATAAGGATTAGTCTGTACATACAGTGGGGAGAACAAGTATTTGACACACTTGCCGATTTGCAGGTTTTGCCTACCTTACAAAGCATGTAGAGGTCTGTAATTTTTATCATAGGTACACTTCAACTGTGAGAGACAGAATCTTAAAAAATCCCAGAAAATCGCACATGTATGATTTTTAAAGTTAATTAAGTTTGCATTTTATTGCATGACATTAAGTATTTGCATCACCTACCAACCAGGTAAGAATTCCGGCTCTCACAGACCTGTGAGTTTTTCTTTAAGAAGCCCTCCTGTTTCTCCACTCATTACCTGTATTAAGCTGCACCTGTTTGAACTCGTTACCTGTATTAAAAGACCCCTGGTTCACACCTCAATCAAACAGACTCCAACCTCCACACAATGCATGACTGGAGAGCTGTGTTAAGGACATCAGGGATAAATTGTACAACCTGCACAAGGCTAGATGGGCTACAGGACAATAGGCAAGCTTGGTGAGAAGGCAAAACTGTTGGCGGCAATTATTAGAAAATGGGAAGAAGTTCAAGATGAGGCAATCAACCAGTCGGTTCTGGGGCTCCAAGCTTGCAAGATCTCACTCGTGGGGCATCAATGGACATGAGGAAGGTGAGTGGATCAGCCCAGAACTACAGCGGCGCAAGGACCTGGTCAATGACCTGAAGAGAGCTGGGACCACAGTTCTCAAAGCAAAACATTAGTAACACACTACGCTCGTCATGGATTAAAAAAAACTTTTCTCCTCAGCGCACCGGCAAGGTTCCCCCTGCTCAAGCCAGCGCATGTCCAGGCCTCTGTGTTGAAGTTTGCCAATGACCATCTTGGATGATCCAGAGAGGAAATGGGAGAAGGTCAATGTGTGCTCTGATGTGAGACCCAAAAACAGAGGCTTATTTGGTCTAAACTCCACTCGCCGGTTTGGAGGAGAAGAAAGGATGAAGGTACAACCCCAAGAAACACCTCCCAAACCGTTGAAGCGATGGAGGTGGGGAAAACATCATTCTTTGGGGATGCTGTTCTGCAAGTGGGACAGGACGAGCCTGCACCGTATTAGAGGGGAGGATGGGATGGGGCCATGTTATCGCGAGATCTCTGGCAAACAACCTCCTTCCTCAGTAAGAGTAGCAATTGAAGATGGGTCGTGGCTGGTTCCGCATGACAACGACCCCCGATTTTCACAGCCAGGGCAACTAAGGAGTGGCTCCGTAAGAAGCCATCTCATGAGTCCTAGGAGTGGCCTAAGCATGTCCTCCAGACCTGAACCCAAAGAAATCTTTGTGGAGGGAGCTAAAAGTCCGTATTGCCAGCGAACAGCCCCGAAACCTGAAGGATCTGGAGAAGGTCTGTATGGAGGAGTGGGCCAAAATCCCTGCTGTAGTGTGTGCAAACCTGGTCAAGAACTACAGGAAACGTATGATCTCTGTAATTGCAAACAAAGGTTTCTGTACCAAATATTAAGTTCTGCTTTTCTGATGTATCAAATACTTATGTCATGCAATAAAATGCTAATTAATTACTTAAAAATCATACAATGAGATTTTCTGGATTTTTGTTATAGATTCCGTCTCTCACAGTTGAAGTGTACCTATGATAAAAATTACAGACCTCTACATGTTTTGTAAGTAGGAAAACCTGCAAAATCGGCAGTGTATCAAATACTTGTTCTCCCCACTGTATATAGCCACACCCCCGCTTTTCTTAACTCGATCAGTGCGATACACATTGTAACCATTTATACAAATACCCCTATCAAGAACAGACTTGCTGAGCCAGGTTTCAGAAAACACAATTACATCAGCATCAGTGGATTTAGCCAAAATCCTAACCCCGTCAATTTTAGACAACAGGCTGCGTACATTTAAATCAAAAATACCAAAACCAGTTCTAGATTTTATAACAGAGGCGGTTTGGAGACTGCATATCAGGTTCAGGGTTAGGTTGCACGTTACATGATATCAACAAAAGAAGAATAACTAGGCACCTCTGTTTAATAACCTTGCACGGCTTCTCTTTTTTAAGAGACCTACTGCAAGCAAATTCTACAAGTGAGTTTCCAAACAATACAAAACAGTCATTTAAAACCATTAGACTTTGGTAGTGACACAAGTTCATACTGTTCACATCATGCCAGAAATGCATCGGCACTTGGACGGGTGGACCGAGTGAAAAAAGAGCGATTTCCCGCAGACAAAATGTCTAATGGACGGGAGAGCATATTGTCAGATGTACTCACCCAGCGACAATGTTCATTTTCTCCAGAGTTCAGTAAAGTCAGTGCAAAAAGCAATACCATGAAATGTGTCATTTTCTCTGAGAGATGTAAGAAATAGAGGCCAAGGAAGATAAGGGTACAAAGGGACTGTGTGTATGTATGAGTCTGTATGTGAGTGTGTGAGTGGATGAGTAGTGAGTAGATTGGGGGTAGGGGTCGATTGAGAGAACAGGTTGGGGACTGTTGAGCTGCAGCTGACAGCCAGGCGGAGCGCGAAGAGGAGCAGCTTGGACGAGACATTCCGCCGAGGGAAAGCTGAGAATAGAACCCAGGCCAGCCAGAGAGAGGGTTACTTTGGTAAACTTCAAGTAAGGAAGTACACAAATAGTGATAAAAAATTATCCGAAATGAGGGAGACCCGSGATCTTTACACCAGCAAAAGTAAATAGTTTGCACCACACAACAAAATTGTAGATTTGCTCCACCATAAATGAATAGGTTATTAGTAGTATTAGTAGGTTAAAAAGTGCTAGTCACAGACAAATGACTTGCCATGCTGCCATTTTGGATTCTGCCTTGAATACATAGCCACACTGCAACAGCATATATCAAGGATTCCTGGCAGAGCACCGCCCTTAACCCGGTTGTTCAAGCCACCTGGGGATGGAGTGTTGAGTGTGGAAGGTTAACCTGCTATTGTGTTGCCTAACTATGTGCTACCACTAAACTACCCCCCATATCATATCACAATATGCAGAATTAATTCTGTAAAACACATTTAAGGTATTTTACTGTTAGTTCTACAGTGTTTTATTATTGAAATTACAGAAAAGTTTTACAGTGTAGCTAATTTATTAAGAAGTGATCCAACATGATTCATGACAGCTCCAGGAACAAGGCTTTGTGGGAAATTGGATGTCAGTTTTACATCAACAACAAAATCAGTCTAAGATTTCCAATGTGCCGCCCAGTTGAAGCATATCAAACGTCATCATAAGCCACAAAATTTCATTCGGATGAAAACATAAATAGTGTTAATAAAAGAAGTATCAGTGTGCTAACTGAACCATGAAGCAGAAGATTAAGTTGGAATATGAAGTTGGCATTCATCAATTCCTTTGAATAGGCTAGGCAACAGCTGCTGCGCTCTGTCTTCCTCTTTGGGTCCATTGTCCAACATACTCATCCAATCCACAACAGCCATCAAATTCAGCTGCTCCCATGACACCTGTCACCTGGGGTCCATACTTGCAAACATTAGAAAAAGTTTTTCTCTGTCTCAAAATCCAATTAAGCCAATTAAAAACGTGATAGAACGTTAAATGTTAGCTTTTCCCATCAGATAACCTGCCACACTTAGCCCTATGCTAACTACACCAGCTGTACATGATTATTCCCTGTAACAAATTCCGCATCAGCCAATTACAAATTGGGGCAGCAGGTAGCTTAGTGGTTAGAGTGTTGGGCCAGTAACCAAAAGGTTGCTGGATTGAATCCCTGAGCTGACAAGTTAAAAATCTGTTGTTCTGCACCTGAAGAAGGCAGCTAACCCACTGTTCCCCGGTAGGCCGTCATTGTAAATAAGAATTTGTTCTTAACTGACTTGCCTAGTTAAATAAAGGTTAAATTAAAAAAATACAAATAAATGTATATGTAGTTTAAGTCATAGCCCACTTTTTTAATGAAAGTGTTCCTATTAAAGGCCCAGTGGAGTCAAAAACTTGTCACCAGGCGGTAAATTAGTTAATAGTCCAATAAGAAAGAAAATTCCCAAAATATCTAACAAAATGTTGCTCTTTGCGGTAAGTTCGAATCCCAGGTGAGAAATAGAGTTTTCCTTTGAAATGTAGAATTACATTTGTTGTGTTACTATGTTGCAAAGGTCAGTGCAGATTAAACATTTAAATTCAGATACATGTAATGAGGAGCTGCATCTTCAGCCTTGTAGACAAGCATACTGCTAATAATCAACTTTATTAGGCCTACATATATTACATACATTTGTAGGCTACACTTACAGTACATGTATAATGTTTTATAACCTTTGGTGTTTTTGAGCCACGGATTTGCAGATTGACTGACAGGTTAACACTTTTTGACTAGGCTTGGCTGGCTAGCTAGCTGGCTAATGTTTTGGAAAATGCATCTTGACACAGTACCATATTTTTTGTTTCACCTGGCTGCCAATTCGAAAAGTCACCTGAAAAGTAAGAGGAATGTGAGATGGAGGAATACAGCAGTGCTGAAGCAGAGCGCTCATAGTGAGGAAGACTGGCTACTATTCTGAACTTTGTGTGGTGAACTTTCTGGTGTCCAGAGCTGCTGAGGCATCACCCAAGTGGGTGCTACACAGACTGGAAGAGAAGAAGACCAGTGGCTATAAGAGTCAGGCTGGTTCCCAGACGTGCCCTCTACAAGATCATCAACAGACTCCATCACCATCCTCTGACCAGCTCTCTCCGGTCAAGCCATGAACTTATCCTCTCCATCTTCAGAGGATGTAACTTTCAAAGACATGGTCTCTATTGGTTGACCTGTCATGATATATTGCTAGTTTGGTTTTTGCACTTGAAGTGCTTTGAGATTCTATGATAAGCACTATAGAAATGTAATTTATTATTATTATATGCATTATTAGAATCATCCACTTTGTCACGCATGATTTGAATCGAGCATCGAGGACAAACTTGTTATGCGAGGGGGCCTCAAACCCATTGTTACTGTACCGCACAGATTCACAGTTAAGCGGTTTGCAGTGCATGCCACCTATCAGCGATTGTAATGGAGCTACAATGTATATACAAAAGTATGTGGGCACATCCTTCAAATTAGTGGATTCGGCTATTTCAGCCACACCCGTTGCTGATAGGTGTATAAAATCGAGCACACAGCCATGCAATCTCCATTGGCAGTAGAATGGCCCGTACTTAAGAGCTCAGTGACTTTCAGCGTGGCACCATTATAGGATGCCACCATTCCAACAAGTCAGTTCATCAAATGTRTTCCCTGCTAGAGCTGCCTCAGTCAACTGTAAGTGCTGTTATTGTAAAGTAAAAATGTCTAGGAGCGATAGCAGCTCAGTTGCGAAGTGATAGGCCACACAAGCTCACAGAACGGGACTGCCGAGCGCTGAAGCGTGAAGCGAGTAAAAATCGTCTGTCCTCGGTTGCAAAACTCACTACCGAGTTCCAAACTGCCTCTGGAAGCAACGTCAGCACAATAACTTTTTGTTGGGAGCTTCATGAAATGGTTTTCCATGGCCGAGCAGCCGCACAAGAGCCTAAAATCACAATGCACAATGCCAAGCGTTGGCTGGAGTGGTGTAAAGCTCACTCTGGAGCAGTGGAAAGGTGTTCTCTGGAGTGATGAATCACGCTTCACCATCTGGCAGTCCGACCAGGAATCTGTGGTTGGCGGATGCCAGGAGAATGCTACCTGCCCGAATGCATAGTGCGTGCCAATTGTAAAGTTTGGTGGAGGAGGAATAATGGTCTGGGGCTGTTGTTCACGGTTCAGGCTAGGCCCCTTAGTTCCAGTGAAGGAAAGTCTTAACGCTACAGCACACTCTGACATTCTAAGCAATTCTGGGCTTCCAACTTTGTGGCAACAGTTTGGGGAAAGCCCTTTCCTGTTTCAGCATGACAATGCCCCCGTGCACAAAGATAAGTCCATATAGAAAAGGTTTGTTGAGATCGGTGTGGAGGAACTTGACTGGCTTGCACAGAGTCCTGACATCAACCCCATCGAACACCTTTGGGATGAATTGGAATGACGACTGCGAGCTAGGTCTAATCGCCCAACATCAGTGCCCAACCTCACGAATGCTCTTGTGGCTGAATGGAAGGAGTCACCGCAGCAATGTTCCAACATCTAGTGGAAAGCCTTCCCAGCAAAGGGGGGACCAACTCCATATTAGTTCCCATAATTTTCGAATGAGAGGTTTGACGAAGAAGTGTCRACATACTTTTGGCAATGTAGTGTACATGACAGCTATTTGACAAGACAATAAGGCTCTTCTTCAGGCTCCTGAGTGGTGCAGCGGTCTAAGGTACTACATCTCAGTAAAAGAGATGTCACTGCAGTCCCTGGTTTGAATCCAGGCTGCATCACTTCCGGCTGTGATTGGGAGTCCCAAAGGGCGGTGCACAATTGGCCCAACGTTTTTTTGTTGTTGTTTTTTTTKACCTTTATTTAACCAGGTAGGCAAATTGTGACCTGGCCAAGATAAAGCAAAGCAGTCCGACACATACAACAACACATAGTTACACATGGAGTAAAACAAACATACAGTCAATAATATTGTAGAAAAATAAGTCTATATACAATGTGAGCAAATGAGGTGAGATAAGGGAGGTAAAGGCAAAAAAAGGCCATGGTGGCGAAGTAAATACAATATAGCAAGTAAAACACTGGAATGGTAGATTTGCAGTGGAAGAATGTGCAAAGGAGAAATAATGGAGTGCAAAGGAGCAAAATAAATAAATAAATAAATAAATACAGTAGAGGAAGAGGTAGTTGTCTGGGCTAAATTATAGATGGGCTATGTACAGGTGCGGTAATCTGTGAGCTGCTCTGACAGCTGGTGCTTAAAGCTAGTGAGGGAGATAAGTGTTTCCAGTTTCAGAGATTTTTGTAGTTCGTTCCAGTCATTGATTGGCAGCAGAGAAATGGAAGGAGAGGCGACCAAAGGAGGAATTGGCTTTGGGGGTGACCAGAGAGATATATCTGCTGGAGCGCGTGTTACAGGTGGGTGCTGCTATGGTGACTAGCGAGCTGAGATAAGGGGGGACTTTACCTAGCAGGGTCTTGTAGATGACCTGGAGCCAGTGGGTTTGGCGACGAGTATGAAGCGAGGGCCAGCCAACGAGAGTGTTGTAATGAATGCTGTCTTCATTGACCTTAACACATAGCTATAACACTGTTATAATGCCTTCCTTATTAAAGCAGACTTTGTTGCAAATATCTTGCTACACCCCACAGTTAAACACGTTCTGCCCGTAACAGATACTAACCTCACTCCCACACGCAGGGGAGGATGGCTGACTCAGACCTTTTATGACCACTGATAAGGCAGGCATGCCARTATACGAGCACGCACATGCACACACACACACACACACCCTTGTTTCAGGCTGGGTTTCCAAGAACAAAGAACAGTGCCAAGAACCAATGGGACATTGACACCAGCCTGGAGGGGACGATCCTCCACTTACAACGACCAGTCAGGAGCACGAACTACCAGAAATCTACCTACGTCATTCACTGTATAACATGCACTGCACACTATGTTTCGGGGCTCTGTTCTGCTAGTTCCTTCTGAGCTAAATGAACGATCCCGTGCACGCTTTGCTCAGATATCTTTACCTTCGAATAAACTGCCTTACTATACCTTATCCACCTCGTCCAGCGTCTCAACTTGGTCTCATTTCTCAAGTAACGATTCATCAACAAAACTTGGTAGCAGAGGATGGTTTTCAACCTTTGAATTCGGTCTATAGAGAGTTGATGTGAGAAAAAGAGAAGTTGAGACATTCCAGAAGGACGGGTGACCTGTCCACAGGAGCCATGGGGATTCAACTCACCCCAGGAAACTGATCAAAGAGCTCGACATTAAAAGGTAAGCAGAGCCTGTTAAATCAAAATCTGTATATTGTATTATAGCCAATATCTAAATTGAGATCAGGACTACTGGGCGTGAGTATGAATCACTGTTAAAATTTATGGAAAACTGTTAATAATTTGAAGGCATTGTGTAAAGGTATCTGCGAAATATGATCAAGTCGTATTAGTAATCTGAAGCTAGTTGAAGTGTTGTTCAACTAGGAGTATCAGTGAGAAATCTAAGCTTGATATAGATGAATGAGATGTGATCAAGTCGTATTAGTAATCTGAAGCAGTTGAAGTGTTGTTCAACTAGGAGTATCAGTGAGAAATCTAAGCTTGATAAGTGTTTTTGATTCAAGTCGTATTAGTATCTGGGGCTGGTTGGGGTGGCATCCAACCAGGAGTATCAGTGGTAAATCTAAGCTTGACATTTCGGGATTCAAGTCGTATTAGCCAATCCGGGACTAGTCGATAACTATTTTTCGACTAGGAGCATCGGTAAGAAGTCTAAGCTTGAACTAGGAGTATGGGAATTAACCTGAACTCTCCAAATTAATGTAACTGCTTGACCGTTTCACGAGACTGATTGTTACTAACTACTGGATTCTACAGTAAGCTGTGTTGAAGTGACCGCCGAGTCAAAGTTTGGGCCGTTTTGCAGCCGCCGTGCTGAGTGTGACTTGATTTTTCCCTCTTGTGCTGTTGGTATTTCCTTAAGGACTAGAATTAATTTGACAATTATTATAGAAGCGCTAGAATTTATTAATATATTGTCCCAAAAGGACACATTTGAAATACTTTGGGAAAGTATTTAATTAATTAGTTGAATATGGATAATATATTTTTTTTTGAGAAAAAGAAGTCCTGGAATTAATTAAATAATTATTCTAGAAGCGCTTGAATTTACTATATATTGTTCCAAAAGGATATAACTGAAATACTTTGGGAAAGTATTTAATTAATTCGCCAAACATAAGTAATAACAGTCTTTGTGTACGAGGGTGGGACACAAGAGATAAGTCTGTGTCGGCACCAAGAAACATCGCTGTTTCGACAGTGACGGGCTAAGTACACCAAGATAGTAAAAGACCCAGACATAGCTTAACGACAAAATGGCCACAACCACCGTCCCCAAACTCAAATTCAATGAATGCTTAGATCAGAGAATGCAGGACAGAGCAGGGGGAAGGGGAAAGTATAAATCAATAAAGAAGGTGTGGGAGGGAGTGAGACTGAAATGGACACAGGCAGGTTACTTTAGTGGAGGTGCCCCATCGAAAGGGCAACTCACAACTATGGAGAAAGAACTGGAGGAGGCTGTAAAAGGGAGTGGAAAGTGAGGTGGAGAGAAATAAGTTCCACTTATTAAGAAAGAAGGGACAAAGCACAGGGAAAGAGCGGAGGCTGAGTTAAGAATAGGGACTTGGGCGATTGAAGAAACAAGAAGGGCACTCCCATACAGAAAACCTGATATGATGGGGGTGGTCACTGGAGCCCCAACTGACACCAAAAGGGCATGTCCAACAACAATGACACCCCACCTGCCACCACAGCCACCCCATCGGCCCCAACCCCTCTATACCCGGAACGTCCAAAGGAGAGAAAACAACACCACCTCCCTATTCCAAAATCCATTCACCCACCTCCCTCAAAACCCTTTTCTGACCCCTGCTGTGGTACAGGCACCGGTGTTTGTGGTGCAGGGAGGACACCTAAAAGGTAGCATGACTTTGGGCATCCAAGAGGGCAACTCATGTGTGAAGAGAGGCCTGATCATCGAGAAAGGGAGGAAAGGGATAGAGTCACACACAAGGACGTGGTGGGGTTCGAAACCCCGTCTCACTACAGGGACATGGTGCTCTCTACCACTCACCCCACAAGGACGGGGTGATGGGTCCAACCAGGCCCATTGAAAAGAGAAGACAAAGCTCCAAATGAGGTCCGAACTAAACTCAGGAGCACTGTGGGGTTAATGGCACTTCCCCAGGCTCAGTCAACTCCCATGTGCATCACCACATCACCCAATACAACAAGGACAAGGGAGGAGCTGAAAACACAAGTCCCTACAGATACAACTTCTGAAACTACAACTGAAAGAGGCCCAAAAAGGGGAGAAACCCAAGAAACAGATGATGCTGATGACCAACCAGATATCTCGCAAATCATTGAAAAAACTGTTTCACAAATGATACAACAACAACAACCACCAATGTCAACCCACCAGGGACCTCCCCTACCGTCACAATCCTGAGCAGCCAATACCAATGGCAGCCCCACCATACTACCAACCACCACAACAAGGCTATACATCGCCATGGGACAACAACCCAGATATTCTGGACCTTGGGGGGCTGTCACAATTGTAAACAGACAGGACATCTGGCTCGGCAATGCCCATACCCAGTGACAGCTGCCCAAAACCAGTGGCTGATGAATAGGGGACGAGGATACGCCCCGAGAGCAAGGGGAGGGTTCCGTCCCATGATGTATCAACCACGTGCGGCCCTTCAACCCGCATACAATCACCCAATCCAGACCCGAATCAGCAATCACCTCCCCCTTTCCAGGCATGTCTGACGAATATGCCCCATGGCCTGAAGCTGCCCACCACAACCTAACACTCAATTGACCTGACTACTGAAGCATCAAAGGCTTTGCACTCTGAAAACAGATCCTCTTCAGTGGCCAGCAGCCTTAACAAGCAACCGACTACAAAAACAAGTTCCATCTGGATGTTTCTGAAAATGAAGGATTTACATCATCCATCCTTTCCAGAACAAAGAGGGGGATAGAAGAGTGTTATGTATCACTCCTCCAAATCTGTGACACATGAAGTAGA
>NC_036859.1:12158719-12161268 GCF_002910315.2 Salvelinus sp. IW2-2015 | reverse complement strand
TGAGAAATCTAAGCTTGATAAGTGTTTTTGATTCAAGTCGTATTAGTAATCTGGGGCTGGTTGGGGTGGCATCCAACCAGGAGTATCAGTGGTAAAACTAAGCTTGACATTTCGGGATTCAAGTCGTATTAGCCAATCCGGGACTAGTCGATAACTATTTTTCGACTAGGAGCATCGGTAAGAAGTCTAAGCTTGAACTAGGAGTATGGGAATTAAACCTGAACTCTCCAAATTAATGTAACTGCTTGACCGTTTCACGAGACTGATTGTRACTAACTACTGGTATTCTACAGTAAGGCTGTGTTGAAGTGACCGCCGAGTCAAAGTTTGGGCCYTTTTGCAGCCGCCGTGCTGAGTGATGACTTGATTTTTCCCTCTTGTGCTGTTGGTATTTCCTTAAGGACTAGAATTAATTTGACAATTATTATAGAAGCGCTGATTATTAAATATATTGCCGCAAAAACACATTTGAGAAGGGCAATACTATTGGTGGAAAGGTATTTAATATTAATTAGTTTGCAATCGATCGGGATATAATTATTTTTTTGAAGAAAAAAAAGTCTCTGATTAATTAAATAATATTCTAGACCGCGCGTGATTCCTAATATTTGTTCCAAAGGAGATAAACTAAAATACTTTGGAAGAGGATATTTAAATAAAATTCATTAATTATGGGAACAAGACGGAATAAACGTTAGTGAGAGGAAAATAAGTCCCATAATATAATTCAGAAATATCTCAGAAGCGCTCAAATTTATTAACATTTGTTTTAATTAAGGATATGCGCGAAATATTTGGGAAAGTTAGAAATTATGTAATTAGATTCGCCCAACTAAATATAAATAACAGGTCTTTGTGTACAGGGTGGGACACAAGAGACTAAGTCTCGGTGTCGCGGCACCAAGAATTCACCGCTGGGTTATACGACTCAGTAGGGCTGAGAGTACACCAAGAGTAGTTAAAGAAGAACCCGACGTAGGCCTTGAAGACAAAATGGCCACAACCCCGCTCCTCCAAACTCAAATTCAATAGAGATGCCTGAGTGAGGGATCAGGAGATGCAGGGACCAGGCAGAGCGAAGGGGAAAGTATATCTACTAAGAGAAGGTGTGGGAGGGGAGGTGACGACTGAAGGATGGATCCGGCAAGGTTACTTTAGATGAGGTGCACCACGAGTTGGAGGAAGGGGCAAACTCACAACTAGATGGGAGAAGACGAATCTGGAGGCAGGCCGCAGGCTGTAAAGAGGGCGATCGGGGGGGAGAAAACGTGGAGGGGTGGGAGTGAATATGGCAATTAAAGAATAGAAACGGGGTAAAAAAAGGTTACAGGAACCTTTATTAGAATAGGATTTAAGAAGGCCCATAACAAGTCCAGAGACAATGAGCAGACCTTTGATGGCTAATACTGTTAGGAGGATAGGCGACCGTTGGTGTGATATGAAGAACCTAGTAAGCCGCATCCCATAAGAACAAACCAAGGATATGGGGTGCGTATGGGGGTGGTCACTGGAGCCCCAACTGACACCAAAAAGGGCATGTCCAACAACAATGACACCCCACCTGCCACCACAGCCACCCCATCGGCCCCAACCCCTCTATACCCGGAACTGCCAAAGGGAGAGAAAACAACACCACCTCCCTATTCCCAAAATCCATTCACCCARCTCCCTCAAAACCCTTTTCTGACCCCTGCTGTGGTACAGGCACCYGTGTTTGTGGTGCAGGGAGGACACCTAAAAGGTAGCATGACTTTGGGCATCCAAGAAGGGCAACTCATGTGTGAAGAGAGGCCTGATCATCGAGAAAGGGAGGAAAGGGATAGAGCTCACACACAAGGACGTGGTGGGGGTTCGAACCCCGTCTCACTACAGGGACATGGTGGCTCTCTACCAATCCACCCACAAGGACGGGGTGATGGGTCTCAACCAGGCCCATTGAAAAGAGAAGACAAAGCTCCAAATGAGGTCCGAACTAAACTCAGGAGCACTGTGGGGTTAATGGCACTTCCCCAGGCTCAGTTCAACTCCCATGTGCATCKCCACATCACCCAATACAACAAGGACAAGGGAGGAGCTGAAACACAAGTCCAGTCCCTACAGATACAACTTCTGAAACTACAACTGAAAGAGGCCCAAAAAGGGGAGAAACCCAAGAAACAGATGATGGCTGATGACCAACCAGATATCTCGCAAATCATTGAAAAAACTGTTTCACAAATGATACAACAACAACAACCACCAATGTCAACCCCACAGGGACCTCCCCTACCGTCACAACTCCTGGAGCAGCCAATACCAATGGCAGCCCCACCATACTACCAACCACCACAACAAGGCTATACATCGCCATGGGGACAACAACCCAGATATTCTGGACCTTGGGGGGGCTGTCACAATTGTAAACAGACAGGACATCTGGCTCGGCAATGCCCATACCCAGTGACAGCTMCCCAAAACCAGTGGCTGATGAATAGGGGACGAGGATACGCCCCGAGAGCAAGGGGAGGGGTCCGTCCCATGATGTATCAACCACGTGCGGCCCTTCAACC
>NC_036859.1:12012403-12149949 GCF_002910315.2 Salvelinus sp. IW2-2015 | reverse complement strand
TCAGTAGAGGATGCCTGGTTATTTTTTTTAAATGCCTTCCTCACCATCTTAAATAAGCATGCCCATTCAGGAAATTTAGAACCAGGAACAGATATAGCCCTTGGTTCTCTCCAGACCTGACTGCCCTTAACCAACACAAAAACATCCTATGGCGTTCTGCATTAGCATCGAACAACCACCATGATATGCAACTTTTCAGGGAAGTTAGAAACCATATACACAGGCAGTTAGAAAAGCAAGGCTAGCTTTTTCAAGCAGAAATTTGCGTCCTGCAACACAAACTCAAAAAAGTTCTGGGACACTTGTAAAGTCCATGGAGAATAATAACACCTCCTCCCAGCTGCCCACTGCACTGAGGATAGGAAACTCTGTCACCACTGATAAATCCACTATAATTGAGATTTTCAAAAACATTTTTCTACGGCTGGCCATGCTTTCCACCTGGCTACCTTACCGACGGGATTAGGTCAATATCCTTCCAGGATAACCGAGCCAGGTCGATTAGAAAGGCCTGCTCGCTGAAGTGTTTCAGGGAGCGTTTGACAGTGATGAGTGGAGGTCGTTTGACCGCAGACCCATTACGGATGCAGGCAATGAGGCAGTGATCGCTGAGATCTTGGTAGAAAACAGCAGAGGTTTATTTAGAGGGCAAGTTGGTTAGGATGATATCTATGAGGGTGCCCGTGTTTATGGCTTTGGGGTGGTACCTGGTAGGTTCATTGATAATTTGTGTGAGATTGAGGGCATCAAGCTTAGATTGTAGGATGGCTGGGGTGTTAAAGCATGTCCCAGTTAGGTCACCTAGCAGTACGAGCTCTGAAGATAGATGTAGCCGGGTTAGGCCGTCATTGTAAATAAGAATTTGTTCTTAACTGACTTGCCTAGTTAATAAATACAGATATATTTWTTTAATTATGATGTACGATAAACTTAAAATGTTGTGTAGACCTCCTGCAAAAGCACATGGATGTCTGTGAAACAGATAAGCAAAGATTGGGATTTTGTCAAATATGTGAAAACGTGCCTTTTCGATTTTGTCTAAAGTTAATAGCATAGTCAAGGATTGCATCCTGCAATATTGGCTCACTACATTTGGAACAGACGAAGTGGAACAAAAGTAAACCTTGAATTTGCTGTGGTAGCCATGCTGGTTAAGTGTGCCTTGAATTCGAAATAAATCACTGTCAGTGTCACCAGCAAAGCACCCCCACACCATCACACCACCTCCTCCATGCTTCATGGTGGGAACCACACATGCAGAGATCATCCGTTCACCTACTCTGCCTCTCACAAAGACACAACGGTTGGAACCAAAAATCTCAAATTTGGACTCATCAGATCAAAGGACAGATTTCCACCSGTCGAATGTCCATTGCTCGTGTTTCTTGGCCCAAGCGAGTCTCTTCTTCTTATTTGTGTCCTTTAGTAGTGGTTTCTTTGCAGCAAATCGACCATGAAGCCCTGATTCACTCAGAACAGTTGATGTTGAGATTTGTCTGTTACTTGAACTCTGTAAAGCATTTATTTGGGCTGCAATTTCTGAGGCTGGTAACTCTAATGAACGTATTCTCTGCAGCAGAGGTAAATCTGGGTCTTCCTTTCCTGTGGCGGTCTTCATGAGAGCTTGTTTCATCATAGAGCTTGATGGTTTTTGTGACTGCACTTGAAGAAACATTCAAAGTTCTTGACATTTTCTGAATTGACTGACCTTCATGTCTTAAAGTAGTCGTGATAGTATTTTCTCTTTTCTTATTTGAGCTGTTCTTGCCATAATATGGAATTGTTTTTTTAACAAATAGGGCTATCTTCTGTATACCCACCCCTACCTTGTCACAACACAACTTATTGGCTCAAAGCATTATGAAGGAAAGAAATTCCAAGGCACATCTGTTAATTGAAATGCATTCCAGATGACTACATCATGAAGATGGTTTAGAGAATGCCAATAGTGTGCAAAGTTGTCATCAAGGCAAAGGGTGACTATTTTGAAGAATCTCAAATATAATATATATTTTGATTTGTTGAACACTTTATTTTTATCACAAGATTCCATACGTGTTATTTCATAGTTTTGATGTTTTCACGATAATTCTACAATGTAGAAAATAGTAAAAATAATAACCCTTGAATGAGTAGGTGTGTCCAAACTTTTGACTGGTACTGTACAGTTGAAGTCGGAAGATTACATACACCTTAGCCAAATACATTTAAACTCAGTTTTTCACAATTCCTGGCATTTAATCCAACWAAAAATTCCCTGTCTTTGGTCAGTTAGGATCAACACATTTTAAGAATGTGAAATGTCAGAATATTAGTCGAGAGAATTATATATTTCAGATTTTATTTCTTTCATCACATTCCCAGTGGGTCAGAAGTTTACATACACTCAATTWGTATTTGGTAGCATTGCCTTTAAATGGTTTAACTCGGATCAAACCTTTCACAAGCATTCCACAAGTTTCCCACAATAAGTTGGGTGAATTTTGGCCCATTCCTCCTGACAGAGCTGGTGTAACTGAGTCAGGTTTGTAGCCCTCCTTGCTCGTACAAGCTTTTTCAGTTCTGCCCACACATTTTCTATGGGATTGAGGTCAGGGCTCTGTAATGGCCACTCCAATACCTTGACTTTGTTGTCCTTAAGCCATTTTGCCACAACTTTGGAAGTATGCCTGGGGTCATTGTCCATTTGGAAGACCCATTTGCGACCAAGCTTTAACTTCCTGACTGATGTCTTGAGATGTTGCTTTAACATATCCACATAATTTTCCTCCCTCATTATGCCATCTATTTTGTGAAGTGCACCAGTCTCTCCTGCAGCAAAGCACCCCCACAACATGATGCTGCCACCCCCATGCTTCACGGTTGGGATGGTGTTCTTCAGCTTGCAATCCTCCTCCTTTTTCCTCCAAACAGAACAATGGTAATTATGGCCAAACAGTTCTATTTTTGTTTCATCAGACCAGAGGACATTTCTCTAAAAAGTACGATCTTTGTTCCTATGTGCAGTTGCAAACCGTAGTCTAGCTTTTTTATGGCGGTTTTGGAGCAGTGGCTTCTTCCTTGCTGAGCGGCCTTTCATGTTATGTCGATATAGGACTAATTTTACTGTGGATATAGATGCTTTTGTACCTGTTTCCTCCAGCATCTTCACAAGGTCCTTTGCTGTTGTTCTGGGATTGATTTGCACATTTTGCACCAAAGTACCTTCATCTCTAAGAGACAGAACGCGTCTCCTTCCTCAGCGGTATGACAGCTGCGTGGTCCCATGGTGTTTATACTTGCGTACCATTGTTTGTACAGATGAACGTGGTAGCATCAGGCGTTAGGAAATTGCTCCCAAGGATGAATCAGACTTGTGGAGGTCTACAATTTTTTTCTGAGGTCTTGGCTYATTTCTTTTGATTTTCCCATGATGTCAAGCAAAGAGGCACTGAGTTTGAAGGTAGGCCTTGAAATACATCCACAGGTACACCTCCAATTGACGCAAATGATGTCAATTAGCCTATCAGAAGCTTCTAAAGCCATGACATAATTTTCTGGAATTTTCCAAGCTGTTTAAATGCACCGTCAACTTAGTGTATGTAAACTTCTGACCCACTGGATTTGTGATACAGTGAATTATAAGTGAAATAATCTGTCTGTAAACAATTGTTGTAAAATGACTTGTGTCATGCACAAAGTAGATGTCCTAACCGACTAATCAAACTATAGTTTGTTAACAAGAAATGTGTAGAGTGGTTGAAAAACAAGTTTTAATGACTCACACCTAAGTGTATGTAAACTTCCGACTTCTACTGTATATATATATTTATATATTTATATATATTCAATCATATATATGGGGGATTGGAAGTGATACAGACAATTACATTGATGGAACCTACAATGCATCTGCAATATTAAAGCTGATCTACCCCCCCCACCCTAAAAAATTATTTAACTGTCTTCCACATCATGTTAGGGTTTAACTGCAGTTGAACAGCGCTACAGCAGTACATGCGTTTTGAAATCCTGCCCACCACAGCCCATTTTAACCTGTTTGACAGCATTGGGGTCCAACATCTTTGCATTAATTATGTGTATCTTCTATAACGTTTCAGAGAGCATTCGCATCTGTTTGGCAGCCAAATCAGAGGTTAAGTTGAGTTCATCCCTGGTATTTGCCAACAAGTACATATTCACTATTTTGGCATTGATACTGTTTAGACATGCACCAGAAACAGATTGCCAGTGTTGTAGTGTGGGCAGGCAGGCTATGCTCTGGCGCCACCTCCGACCAAGTAGGTACACACATAGACATGGAAATTGTAAGATGGCGCCAGAGCAAAAGGTAGACGTTTTACATTCCCCCAACCAATTTGGTTTGTTTGTTTATCGGCTTTGTTTGTAACTTATTTTTTTACTCTTTTTGTACATAATGTTGCCGCTACCATCTCTTATGACCGAAAATAACTTCTAGACATCAGGACTGCGATTACTCACCATGGACTAGCAGAATCCTTTTTCTTCTTTCACGACTCTGACGAGCCCGAGGCGGAGGATATACAGCTCCCTCGGGAACAGGCCCCGACCCCAGTGATCTGCGTGAAAGGGAGGCGGAGAAAGAGAGGCCGGAGAGCGGGCTGCCTTCTGAGAAGTCGGAGGTGATCGGAATAAAAAACACTTCCCTCAATTCTGCTAGCAAACATGGAATCTTTGGACAATAAAATGGACGAGTTACTGGGAAGATTAAAACTACCAATGGGACATTAAAAACTGTAACATCTTATGCTTCACATAGTCGTGGCTGAACGACGACGATATCAACATACAGCTGGCTGGTTACACAATGTACCGGCAGGATAGAACAGCGACATCTGATAAGACAAGCGGCGGCGGTGGTCTATGTATTTTTGTAAACAACAGCTGGTGCACGATATCTAAGGAAGTCTCGAGCTATTGCTCGCCTGAGGTAGAGTTTCTCATGATAAGCTGTAGACCACACTACCTACCGAGAGAGGTTTCACCCTGTATTCTTTGTAGCTGTTTACATACCACCACAGTCAGAGGCTGGCACTAAGATAGCATTGAATGAGCTTTATTCTGCCATAAACAAACAAGAAAACGCTCACCCAGAGGTGGCGCTCATAGTAGCCGGGGACTTTAATACAGGGAAACTTATATCAGTTTTACRAAATTTCTATCAGCATGTTAAATGTGCAACCAGAGGGAAAAGAAATCTGGACCACCTATACTCCACACATAGAGATGCATACAAACCTCTCCCTCGCCCTCCATTTGGCAAATCTGACCATAATTCCACCCTCCTGATTCCTGCTTACAAGCAAAAATTAAAGCAGGAAGCACCAGTGACTAGATCAATAAAAAAGTGGTCAGATGAAGCAGATGCTAAGCTACAGGACTGTTTTGCTAGCACAGACTGGAATATGTTCCGGGATTCCTCCAATGACATTGAGGAGCACACCACATCTGTCATTGGCTTCATCAATAAGTGCGTCGATGACGTCGTCCCCACAGTGACCGTACGTACATACCCCAACCAGAAGCCATGGATTACAGGCAGCATCCGCACTGAGCTAAAGGCTAGAGCTTCCCCTTTCAAGGAGCGGGACTCTAACCGGGGAGCTTATAAGAAATCCCGCTATGCCTTCCGGCAAACCATCAAACAGGCAAAGCGGCAATACAGGACTAAGATCGAGTCGTACTACACCGGCTCTGACGCTCGTCGGATGTGGCAGGGCATGCAAACCATTACCGACTACAAAAGGAAGCACAGCCGAGAGCTGCCACGTGGCACAAGCCTACCGGATGAGCTAAACTACTTCTATGCTCGCTTCGAGGCAAATAACACTGAAACATGCATGAGAGCACCAGCTGTACCGGAAGACTGTGTGATCACGCTCTCCGCAGCTGATATGAGTAAGACCTTTAGACAGGTCAACATTCAACATACAAAAATACAATTTCAGAATGTGAGGGGGACATGTCCCTCCCATCCCCAGTGAAATTTGCATCCCTGGTGCAAAGAGTGTGGGGTAATGTCAAAAATGTAACAGAAAAATAGGAGAGAAGACCATTGCCAACTGACTGCAAAGTAAACATTAGGCTATGTATTAGAGTAGACTTCAGCCATAGGGACCCGTGACTTGACTCATGACTCGACTAGTGACTCAACCATTGGTGACTCGGACTAGGACTCGGACTCGACTCGGACTCGAGGTTTAGTGACTCGACTACAACACTGCAGAAGGCTAAAAAAAGATAGGCATTGTGCCATTCTATTTCTGTTTGAACATAGTGTACACAAGACCAGCCATTTCATGTTGACTCACTGGCATGGTCAACTGACTTTACAACACCATTTACTACAGAAGGAAACAAGAGGTGTTGTAAAGCATGATTTAAAGGACTAAAATMATATTATAAAAAACAACACCCCATCTGTATATGCATGACATCAGTTTAATCAAAAGGTAGACAAGGTAGAAAGCATTCAAGCAACTTTCTTGGATAATTGGAAAACGGAATGCCACATTCCATTAGTCCATTAGTGTTTCACTCCTTTATGGAAAAAAACACATGAATCTCACACGTGAATTTTCTTTTGTGATCACATGTGATCTTATGTGAAGTTAATGTGATAACATGGGACAACATGTAAAGCAACATATGACAACATCACATTTTACATGTGAAAAAAATCATGTGAAAGAAATCATGTGATTTTCCACATATGAAATCATGTTTTTTTTTCCTTTAAGGGCTGTTCCTTTCAGGAGTGAGCATTATGATTGACTTGTATATTGTGATTGACTGCAATTATTGTCACATTCGATAATGGGGTATCTCTAGTGAAAAAACAACTAGACATGGCTGAGTGAACTAATGCAGCTGAATGCACTGATGATGGTCATCAGTAGCTAGGTTTCCATCCAATTGGCAACAGATTTTCATGCATATTATTATAAAATCTGCATAAAACCAAGAAGTTTTGCACCAGATACAGAGCATTCGGAAACTATTAAGACCCCTTGACTTTTTCCACATTTTGTTACGTTACAGCCTTATTCTAAAATGGATTAAATGAGAAYAAAAAAACTCAGCAATCTACACACAATAACCCACAATGACAAAGCAGAAYCAGGTTTTTAGACATATATACACATGCATTAAAAATAAAATCAGAAATAACTTAGTTACATAAGTATTCAGACCCTTTGCTATGAGACCTGAAATTGAGCTCAGGTGCATCCTGTCATCCTTGAGGTGTTTCTACAACTTGATCTGAGTCCACCTGTGGTACATTCAATTGATTGGACGTAATTTGGAAAGGCACACACCTTTCTTTATATTGTCCCACAGTTGACAGTGCATGTCAGAGCAAAAACCAAGCCATGAGGTTGAAGGAATTGTCCGTAGAGCTCCGAGACAGGACTGTGTTGAGGCACAGATCTGGGGAAGGGTACCAAAACATTTCTGCAGCATTGAAGTTCCCCAAGAACAAAGTGGCCTCCATCATTCTTAAATGGAAGAAGTTTGGAACCAACAAGACTCTTCCTAGAGTTGGCCACCCAGCCAAACTGAGCAATCGGGGGAGAAGGGCCTTGGTCATGGAGGTGACCAAGCCCCAGTAAAAGGCACATGACAGCCCGCTTGAAGTTTGCCAAAAGGCACCTAAAAACTCTCAGACCATGAGAAACAAGATTCTCTGGTATGATGAAACCAAGATTGAACTCTTTGGCCTGAATGTAAAGTTTCACGTCTGGAGGAAACCTGGAACCATCCCTACAGTGAAGCATGGTGGTGGCAGCATCATGCTATGGGGATGTTTTTCACTGGGAGACTAGTCAGGATCAAGGCAAAGATGAACGAAGCAAAGTACAGAGAGATCCTTGATGAAAATCTTCTCTAGAGCTCTCAGGGCCTCATTCTGGGGTGAAGGTTCACCTTCCAACAGGACAACGACCCTAAGCACACAGTCAATACAACGCAGGAGTGGCTTCGGGACAAGTCTCTGAATGTCCTTGAGTGGCCCAGCCAGAGAGCCCGGTCTTGATCCCGATCGAACATTTCTGGAGAGACCTGAAAATAGCTGTGCAGTAACGCTCCCCATCCAACCTGACAGAGCTTTAGAGGAGCTGCAGAGAAGAATGGGAGAAACTCCCCAAATACAGGTGTGCCAAGCTTGTAGCATCATACCCAAGAATACTCAATGCTGTAATTGCTGCCAAAAGTACTGGGTAAAGGGTCTGAATACTTATGTAATTGTAATATTTCAGGGTTTTTTAAAATATAAATTAGCAAACATTTCTGAAAATCTGTTTTTGCTTTGTCATTATGGGGTATTGTGTGTAGATTGATGTGAGAACTAAAAAATCTATTTTAGAATAAGGCTGCAATGTAATAAAATGTGGAAAAAGTCAAGGGGTCTGAATTCTTTCCGAAAGCACTGTATATTTGTGCTTAAAGCGTTTCCACTGACATTTCTCTCATWATTAATTTTACAGACACATATGGAACATTCTGAGCTGGTACAGCCATTCAGTATTTCCTCCTTCTAATTTGAGTGGGACAAACCCTTAAATTGAATGGAAGCACTGCTACTTGTTTATCTCATGAATATATTTAACTGCACCTTTGCCATATGAGTGACTTCCCCATGTTGTGCAGAGTAGTGTGAATCTGTTAAATCATTCTCCCAGTCAGATTAAATTACTATTTCATAAATCCTCAAAGTTATTTTCAAGATGCAAATGGCATTTCCCACAGTTTTCACAACTTTCTTCTAACTTATCCAAGGACTTTGACAAGTGAACAGATGCCGGGTCTTAAAAGTTTCAAGGCTTTGCTGTTTTCCAGTCAGTTTATGATTATGAACTTAAAAGTTGTTTTCGCTTGCAAACACCTTGGAATTTCATGCACCTGCAAGCCATTTGTGTGGTTGTGGCAGTGGTGTTGTACACAGTGCAAACCTGCTCTCTATTTCACAGGCCAGGACTGAACGATACAAACAGTCCCCCATACCTTACTTTTGCCACTTAATTAGCACAACTCTTTAAGTATCCCGAAACGTAAATGGAAATGTTGTTGTGTTTTTAACTTGCATGTTCAATTGTCTATTTATTAAATTGACATTTTAGTAATTTAGCAGATACTCTTATCCAGAGCAACTTATAGGAGCAATTAGTGTTAAGTGCCTTGTTCAAGGGCACATCGACAGATATTTTACCTAGTCGGCTCGGGGATTCAACCAGCAACCTTTTGGTTACTGGCCCAACGCAAAGCAATGGCCCAATGTTTTTTTCTGAGCAGAATTCTCCATGTGGTATATTTATTTTTGCTGTGTATTCTAAAAACTCAAGACTCAACAAAAAAGCATTATGACTCCTAGCACATCAGATTTGGCTGTTTTTTAAGAGGATTTAACCCTAACACCATGCCCAAACAGGACGTGCGCCATTGTGCGCAAATTGATTTTGTCCCCCCAAACCAAACGCGATCACGACACGTAGGTTGAAATATCAAAACAAACTCTGAACCAATTATATTAATTTGGGGACAGGTCGAAAAGCATTAAACATTTATGGCAATTTAGATAACTAGCTTGCTGTTGCTAGCTAATTTGTCGTGGGATATAAATATTGAGTTGTTATTTTACCTGAAATGACCAAGATCCTCTACTCTGACATTTAATCCACACATAAAACGGTCAACCAAATCGTTTCTAGTCATCTCTCCACCTTCCAGGCTTTTTTGTTCTTTTGATTTTAAATGGCGATTGGCAACTAACTTTGATAATAAGGTGAATTACCACAACTGAACTCAGTTCATCTTTCAATCACCCACGTGGGTATAACCAATGAGGAGATGGCACGTGGGTATATGCWTCTAAAAGCCAATGAAGAGATGGGAGAGGCAGGACTTMCATCGCGTTCTGCATCACAAATAGAAGCAACTTCTATTTTAGCGCCTGGCAACGCAGACGCTTGTTGGCGAGTGCGAGCAGCGTGGGTGCAATGATTGAATAACATGTATGTGTACATTTATTTTGCAACGCTCGCACACGCGACGCTTCCGGTTTGGGCAGCGTGTAAGAGTGTGATGTCAGGTTGGAAGACAGGGGGATATAACATTTTAAAGGCTGGGGTATTGCTGTGATTGAGGGGTGGTACCTTATCTCTGGCCTCTTTGATGGGATCATCTCTGTTGTTCTTACGTAGATAATCAGCGGTGGACACACGCAGTCAAATATGGTGTCAGTCAGGTTACATACAGTGGGTTATTTTGGAGGTGACTGAGGAGCCCAAAACTGGAGGGGCAGGTTCCACCACAGTGGAGGCAGGTTGTAGAGCTAGAGAAATGGGGTTGGAGAGCAGGTTGAAGATAATACAATACAGCTCACCTACAATAAGTGCAACCATTTGTATGTACTTATACGAAAGTGATAGTCCCTAGAAAGGTGGAAGAAAACCCTTAACGTAAGATCAGGGAGGCAGCTAACATCTAATGTCCTTAACAATTTTTCTCATGACTCCTTACATTACAGCAACCATTGATGTAGAAGTTCATTCAATGTTTTATTTTTCAAGCCTGAAATCGATATCTCATTTTCCAGACCGGGCACAGTCCTTTGAGTTAGAGGGCATTTTCATCAGAGTAGCATCATCAGACAGACTGAGGTGTGTGCGTGTGTGCGTGCGCGTGTGTGCATGTGTGTTCCAGCAGTCTGGGTTCACTATAACGACAACGCTTATAAAACCTAGAAAAACTTGTCTCGATCGAGGGTACATCACTGTGTGGGTTCTGAAGAGTGGTTCAGAGAGCATGCACCACAAGAAAAGTTTATGATTTTTGTAGAAGTAATACTTTTATTTCATGAAACTTTTTCATGTTTCATTTGAAGGTCAATAGCTTTTCTACATTTTATTTACTTCTGTGCAGCCAATTTAGTTACCAATTAAAACTGTGTTGTCTCTTACATCAGGTCTCCATCTGGATTTGTATGAGTTACATTTTCTAGTGCATCAAATATAGATGAATCCAGTGGGTATTCAAAGATCAAATATGATGACCAAAGTGAGTATTGCCACTCACAAGACTCTTGACTTGAAACTGTGATGCGTCTGACTGCATAATTTCACCTAGACTCACCTGGTACTGTAGTCATGTGTGCTGTCTGTCTGGATGGCAACAAAACTGAACAACATAAAATCTCGAATCCAAAACCTCTCTATCGAATTGAAGTGTTGACTGACTTTGGGAATGGAGGATAGAGGACTTCTGGAAAAYAAAATACATTGGTCCGAGGCCTCTGTAAATGAAAAGACTGCCATCTGTCAAATAAGATAATGACTAATCAAACAACACCACTTAAAAACAAACCACACTTCACCTTTACCATCAAGGCAGAAGGAAAATTACAAAAGCGTTTATTTCCTTTTACACATTTCCACTCTTTCCATTTTTGTGTTTAATTATGGATCCCTTCGCGCACCAATCCCATTAACAGGATTGATTTGACAACACCCAGTGAAATAGCAGCACAACAAATTCAAAAACAGAAATACTCATWATAATAATTCATAAATCATATAAGTGTTACACATCGGTTTAAAGATGAACTTCTTGTTAATCCAGCCACAGTGTCACATTTTAAAAAGTCTTTACGGTGAAAGCAAACCATGCTATTATCTGAGGACAGCAACCCATCATACAAACACATGAAAATCATAACTCAACCCTCCAGGCGCTACACAAAAGTCAGAAATAACGATATAATTAATGCCTTACCTTTGAAGATCTTCTTCTGTTGGCACTCCAATATGTCCATTAAACATTACAAATGGTCCTTTTGTTCGTTATATCCCCAAAATGTCAATTTATTTGGCGCGTTTGATTCAGAAAATACACTGGTTCCAACTCGCGCAACATGACTACAAAGTATCTAATAACTTGATCCAAACATTTCAAGCAACTTTAGGTATTTTTAAACGTAAATAATCGATCAAATTTAAGACGGAATAAACTGTGTTCAATACTGGACGAAAACAAAGTGGAGCGAGCTTTCAGGTCGCGCGGCCCAAACAAAACAGTACACTTGGCTGTACACCCAGATAGGAAATGGCTACTTCTTCATTTCTCAAAGGAAAAACATCAACCAATTTCTAAAGACTTTTGACATCTAGTGGAAGCCATAAGAACTGCAATCAGGTCCCTCATAAATCTAGATTCACATAGAAAACCAATTGAAAAGAGTGACCTCAACAAAAACAAATCCTGGATGGTTTGTCCTCGGGGTTTCGCCTGCCAGATAAGTTCTGTTGTATTCGCAGACATAAGTTAAACGGTTTTAAAAACTGTAGAGTGTTTTCTATCCAAATCTACCAATTATATGCATATCCTAGCTTCTGGGCCTGAGTAGCATGCAGTTTACTTTGGGCACACTTTTCATCTGGACATGAAAATAGTGCCGCCTAGCCTTAATCAAACCTTATAAGGATGCAGTGTAGGACAAAGGGCAGACCCTGATGCCTTAGAGAGCCTGAGGTCTCTGTAAAGCGTACAAAGCTAACCTTTACATTTCTTATTTATTCCTTATCTATGCTACGTAGGTACAGTTATACATAATACTGCAACATGGTCTCATTAGAATATGTCATTGTAGTTACATTAACTTAAATATTAGTTATATGTCACTTTTGATACTAAATCACTCCTGGGTATATGTCACTATAATGACGTAAACCCTTTACAGAGTCTCAAACATCTCAATAGATTTAATTTCAAAGTAATTTTCTCATTGCTCTGTGTAACAAAAAGCTCTAAACTTCAGGAGGTTGCAGTGTTGAATCCTTGGGAGGAAGGTTTTGTTTGGTTGTTAATTATTTTGATTACATCTATGCCTGCACAGCACTTTCATTCTACTTCTGGTTCTGAGGTGTTAGGCTTTGCTGTTGTGTTGCAAGCAAGTTCATTCTGCTTTTGAGGTGTCGCAAACAAATTCTAAGGTTGCTCGGTGTTCCTCATAGTTGATTAGTTGAACTGGCATCATACTGTATTTTTCAACTCTTGATTATCTTTGCTCACAGACAGCAATCCCCTCTGAAAGGGATTTGTATACCTCAACTCTCTCTCTCTCTGATTCCTGGCAGTGAGTTCCCCCACCTCTGGAAAAAGCCAATGACAAGACTCTTCAATTTTCCTGCCATCGACCACATCATTGTCCATAATATTATATTAATTCCAACCAGTACTTTTGTTACATTCAATAACAACAAACCCTGGTTCAATGCAGAGCTGAGAGGCCTATGCTCTGCCAAGGAAGAGGCACATAGGAGTGGCAACATGGACCATTGCAGAGTGGCAAAACAGTATCTGAATAAGGGGATTAAATCAACCAACAGACAATACAAGGAAAGGCTAGAACAACAATTGTGACCGAACGCCCTGATTTGGTCTTATGTAGCAACATTTGAAATTGTGTTTTTTACATTGGATAAAAGCAGAATGGAATGGACACTTGCATAGTGGAGTCTTTTGTTAAGACATGTAGCTAGCTAGCTAAAACAATGAACCATAATCACAACTCATGATGTTACTACCCCACATTAATCTGCAGATAGCTAACCAACCAGGTTCAATGTTAGCTAGCTAACATTAGGCTATAACTATCCAAGCAAATGGCTCTGAGATACGAATAATAAGATCATACATGTAATGTTAGCTAGCGAGCCAGCCAACGTTAGCTAGCTAGCTAACAGTACACTTTAACTTGAAATTAAAACAACTTTGTCAAAGTTAGAAACGTGTAATATCTGAAAATGTAGCTAGCTAGACTATCTTACCTGTATACATCATGGTTGGATGCTTCTCTCTGTCACGGATGCCATGGTTGCCCTTAGTTTGAAGATGTAATCCGGAGACAGGTGTTTTCTCCATCTCTTTAGCTATCATACTCTAATTCCACTGATTTCAAAACTTGGTCTTCCAGAAAGTGGAGAGCAACACTTATGCAGTTCTACTAAGAAATATATGTTTTTAAAGCCGCATTAAACAGGATTACCTAGACAGAAGTGTGCTATATGGCAGATCAATCCGAACGAATCTCTCGGCATGTCCAGCCAACTCGTTATATCAGCCAATCATGCCTAGCGGGAAGATTGCTCGCTTTTTCTGTGGCTAAACCTACTAGGCTCGTAATTTAACAATTTAATTCATATTTACAGATGGCATACAAATTTGTTATTAAGGCATATGAAAGTTCACATGTTCCAGAAGGCATTTCTGCCAAATAACACGTTATGTTCTCGTGTGACGTAGTGACCCGCGACATATGCATAGTTTCCTGAAACAGGTCACAATTTTCCACTAACGACTGCTCTTCTGTCTGGAGGGGTCTTTAGAAGATCACAAATTACAAACTACCCCCCCCCCAACCCCCATCCTGCCCCCCAACCAGGGGAGAACTACTGCCTCCTCTCATTGAAGCCGTGGAAGTTCAAAGCCGACCGTGGTACTGCAGGCATCGTTAGCAGAAAATGTATAATCAAAAAGGCATTTTTTACCAAAACTTTAGGCACTTTTTGAATTGACTAAATACAACACAGAAAATCACATAGTATCTTTTTCACCAAACATAATCAGTGTTTCATCTAGAAATACCTTTCATATAAAATAATTGCCTTTCACAATGCAATGCTCACAATAGATTTCATATGATTCTCTTCTCATTAGTTTAAATACATTTGCCCGTCACCTAATCCAACTGTGCTTAATGGTCACAGAACTACAGAAAAAGCACAAGTTTGTAAAGTATAAACATCTAAATTATAGCCATACATAATGACTACTTGTTATTGCTAGTTGATTTCACATAGTGGTAACCACAATTGGTCAAAGGGTGTGTGTGAACACTTGCAATTTCTTTCAACGTGGAACAGGATAGACAGCAAGGGAGAGGAAGAAATCAAAGAGCTTGTGGACAAATTGCCCATCAGAGAGGTGGGCATGGGCCCCATCAAAGAGGTCATGATCCCTTCCTCAGACCTTTTGGCAGAACCCCCAGAATATGTTCTATACGTTAAGATAGGAGACGGTGCCAATCACATGCAGGAACCAACCCTATGAACCATGCCTACAGTGTGTAGATTTTTTGTATAGCCGCATATAACAGAACTAACGGGACTGTCCCGGCAGAGTTCCCAACCGACGTGTACTATGGTGCATTAAGTTTGTTTGTAAGCTCTCCAGCTTGCTTATAATAAACAATGATTTAATTTAAACTTGACGTTGAGTCCCTGGTGGTAATTTCCACGACATTTTCAAAACACCTGGGAACTCGGACAACTCGGGGAAAAAACAAGATTCGTTTTTTTATGGTCATCCAACTCGGGAATTCCAATGAGCTGAAATTTTGGAAACTTTCTAGAGGTCACAATTTCTGACCTGAAGATCACTGAGATCACTATGTCTTTTCTAGTCCCCAGTTGTCTTAAAAGCACTATGACCATCAAATGCAGGTAGCATCAGTCCAGTAAAAAAAATATTTCAATTTATGCTCAGCTGTGCCTCACAAGTGCTACACCAACTGTTATCAAAGCTTGAGTATTGAAATATAATATGGTCTGAGAAGATAAATATTGGCAGGCCAGGCATGAAACCAATATGCCGTGATATTGCATTAGGCCTACTGCACAAAACTCATTCCTACGGAACAGTTTTTATTAGGTTAATGTAAAAAAAAGTAATATTTAAAATCAGAAAAGGTTGGTGACCACTGGTGTAGCTTATAGTGTTTATAGTATAGTCTGTAGTGGATTGTGTAAATTCTGCGACTATATATTTTATAATCATTTTCTGTCTATTGTCTGTCTGTTTATTGTCTGTAACTCTGCAGCAGCACCATTTCACTGAGTCAAATTCCTGTACATGCAAATGTATTTGGCAAATTAAGGTGATTCTGATGGCAGATGTCATTAGGCTCTACATTACTTATGCTGTGCTTGGCCAAACACAAAGTGTAACAGAGGGAGGAACACCAAATGGCTTTGGTGGCAAACACTTTACAAAGAGAAGGCACAATCTGGCAGAGAGGACAAGAGAGAATATGAAATATAAATTGTCAGTCTAAACAGGGTTTTGGGGAGGGGGGGTTGAGGGTGGAGTAAGATGGGGTGAGGGTAGAGTGGTTTCGCGTAACAGAGGAATATCTATATTAATGTCAACACCTCAGCGGCATCTGTTGCCAAGGCTACAGGGAGGGGATTAATACTGGGTATTAGGAGAAGTGGTGGCCTGACTGAAGAGAGAGAGGGGGGGTGTGAAGGAAAGATGATGGTAGAAAAAGAGAGAGCTCTATCTAGTGAACCAACCACACAACCTAGAGATAGATAGAGCACTGACAAATGAGAGGACAATAAGAAGAGTCATGACAGGAACAAAATACATATACTGAACAAACATACTGTATAAATGCAACATGTATAGTGTTAGTCCCATGTTTCCTCACCTCAAATAGAAAATCCCAGAAATTGTCCATTCACACAAAAAACGTATTTCTCTCAATTTTGGTCCACAAATTTGTTTACATCGCTGTTAGTGAGCATTTCTTTGGCAAAATAATCCATCCACCTGAGAGGTGTGGCATATCAAGAAGCTGATTAAAAAGCATGGTCATTACACAAGTGTACCTTGTGATGGGAAAATAAAAGGCCACTCTAAAGTGTGCAGTTTTGCCACACGACACAATGCCACACGTCTCAAGTTTTGAGGGGCTATTTACAGATGGGCTGTGTACAGGTGCAGTGATCGATTTGTAGATCAATATCTTWAAAAAAAAAAAAGATGAACACATCTGTATCTCCAATTTCAAGCGTACCTTCATAAAAGTGTTTTGCTATTGGTACAGCCATATTATGTTGTACATATAGTGGTGACATTATAAAAAAAATTGTTAGTTTACTATGACATAAGCAATTCTGATTATGTAAAAGTTTATCAACTACAATTTTAGCTATGTTGTATTCTGAGATAGGAAGTGTCTGAGTGACTGGGTCCACCAGAGGAAAAGCAGTAAGAAGTTTCATCTGTGAGGATGATTTGGAAAACAGCTCTGTGCTGCATCCTGGGACTAAGGAAGCAGACGGACAGGAGATTAAAGAGCAAATCTCCATGTGACACCACATGTACAGTACCAGTCAAATGTTTGGACACACCTACATTGTAGAATAATAGTGAATACATCAAAACTATAAAATAACACATGGAATCATGTAGCAACCAAAAAAGTGTTCAACAATTTACAATATATTTTATATTTGAGATTCTTCAACATAGCCACCCTTTGCCTTGATGACAGCTTTGCACACTCTTGGCATTCTCTCAACCAGCTTCATGAGGTAGTCACCTGGAATGTATTTAAATTAATAGGTGTGCCTTGTTAAAAGTTCATTTGTGGAATTTCTTTCCTTAATGCATTTGAGACAATCAGTTGTGTTGTGACAAGGTAGGGGAGGTATATTGAAAATAGCCCTATTTGGTAAAATACCAAGTCCATATTATGCAAGAAGAGCTAAAATAAGCAAAGAGAAACGACAGTCCATCACTACTTTAAGACATGAAGGTCAGTCAATCAGGAAATTGTCAAGATCTTTGAAAATTTCTTCAACTGCAGTCGCAAAAACCATCAAGCGCTATGATGAAACTGGCTCTCATGAGGACCGCCACAGGAAAGAAAGACCCAGAGTTACAGTACCTCTGCTGCAGAGGATAAGTTAATTAGAGTTAACTGCACCTAAGAAATTGCAGCCCAAATAAATGCTTCACAGTTCAAGTAACAGACACATCTCAACATCAACTGTTCCGAGGAGACTGCGAGAATCAGGCCTTCATGGTCAAATTGCTTTAAAGAAACCACTACTAAAGAACACCAATAAGATGAAGAGACTTGCTTGTGCCAAGAAACACGAGCAATGGGCATTAGACCGGTGGAAATCTGTCCTTTTGTCTGATAAGTCCAAATTTGAGATTTTTGGTTCCAACCACAGTGTCTTTGTGAAGAGTAGGTGAACGGATGAAGCATGGAGGAGGAGGTGTGATGGTGTGGGAGATGGCTCGAAAAACCCTATATTAGTATTAGTCCCCCAAAAAACAAAACACTAAAATGTAAATCTGAAAAGATATAGAATAGCAGATGCTAGCTTGACTCTTATTATACAGTATTACATGTTGAATCATTTGCAAAAATGATTTAACAAATTTTAAATTCATCAAAACAATTTGACCATTTGGTTATCATTACCAATTTATGCACACTTAGATGGGATATCAGTCACTCTGTTCTTCTTTGGCTAGTAGTAATTTTAGTAAAATGTTTTTGTAAAAAGTGTGTTCCAACCTGTTTTATGTCATTGGACTCACGTAATAATATTCCCCTCTGCGGTCCCATGTGTCAGCAACAGATCATAGAGGCAACAGAACACAATAAAGAAGAATGAGAGAGTTGTCTGATGGAGGAGAGGAGCAGAGGATGTCTGGAATCCTGATAAGGCCATTTATGTCAGTAGAGTTCCATGCTTTGTACATTTCAATGAAGAAGATCTTTATACTGTATACACTGAGTGTACAAAACATTAGGCTCTCACCTGTTATTTCCATCACATGGACAGAGCAGATGAAGGCGCTGACCCCTTATTGATGTCACTAATTAAATCCACTTCAATCAGTGTAGATGAAGGGGAAAAGAGAGGTTCGGATGTTTAAGCCTTGAGACAATTGAGACATGGATTGTGTATGTGTGCCATTCAGAGTGTGGATGGACAAGACAAAAGATTAATGTGCCTTTGAGCGGGGTATGGTAGTATGTGCCAGGCGCACCGGTTTGAATGTACCAAGGACTGCAACGTTTCTGGGTTTTTCACGCTCAACAATTTCCTGTGCGTATCAAGAAAGGTCCACCACCCTAAGGGCATTTAGACAATTTGACACAACTGTGGCAAGCATTGGAGTCATCATTGACCAGCATCGCTGTGGAACACTTTCAACACATTGTAGAGTCCATGCCCCAACGAATTGAGGCTGTTTTGCGGGCAAAAGGGTTTGCAACTCAATATTAGGTAGGTATTCCTAGTGTTTTGTATACTCAGTGTATGTAAATAATGGAATACATTACCAAATCAATAGTATTGCAGATCCTTTGTCACCAACTGATCCTTTTATCATCGATGCCCTTGAAATCTCAAGACAACATCTGGTATGCATAGCAATTGCTCCAGATAGGCAATCTAATTAAAAGCTTATCCCCAACTATGCTAAATCCCTAATTGAGGCATCCAACAACGGCTAGCGACTCACTAAGCAGATTTCCTGTCCCCAGGGAATCATTGTGTCAATCACATTCTTCATGTAAGTTGAATAGAAAACAAAAGCAAGGTTAGACATTTGGACTGAACTTTCAACAAGACTGTCTTAAATTATTTAAGATACTGTATAAATAACATCATTAGGTCTTTTGCACACAAAAGGGTTGGATTTCCCTTCTAATAACATGTAGGTCTTGTGTACACTGAACAAAAATATAAACACAACATGCAAAGTGCTGGTCCCATGTTTCATGAGCTGAAATTAAAGATCCCAGAAATGTTCCATACCCACAAAAAGGTTATTTCTCTCAAATATTGTGCACAAATTTGTTTACATCCTTGTCAGTGAGCATTTTAATCCATCCACCTGACAGGTGCACCTTGTGCTGGGGGACAATAAACAGCCACTCTAAAATGTGCAGTTTTGTCACACAACACAATTCCACAGAAGTCTCAAGTTTTGAGGGATCGTGCAATTGGCATGCTGACTGCAGGAATGTCCGCTAGAGCTGTTTCCAGATAATGTAATGTTAATTTCTCTTCCATAAGCCGCCTCCAACATTGTTTTAGAGAATTTTGTAGTATGTCCGACCGGCCTCACAACTTCAGACCATGTGTAACCACGCCAGCCCAGGACCTCCACATCTAGATTTTTCACCTGTGGGATCGTCAGAGGTGGGAGGGCGGTGTGCTGAGGAGTATTTCTGTCTATAATAAATCATTCTGATTGGCTGGGCCTGGCTCCCCAGTGGCGGGACTGGCTCCCATGTGAGTGGACCAATGCCATCCCAGGCTGCCCCCCTGCCCAGTCATGTAAAATCCATAGATTAGGGCCTAATTGATTTATTTCAATTGACTGATTTCCTTATATGAACTGTAAGTTAGAAAACTCTTTGAAATTGTTGCATGTTGAGTTTATATTTTTGTTCAGTATATTTCTTATCCCTATTAATTTGCTCATTACAAAATGTAACATTTGCACCTGCCATGTTGCTTAAATATAAATTTGAATTTCGGGACATTTTAGTGTGAGGACAGACACTGGGAGACGAGAAGCAAGTACGAGGAGTGAATATTTAATAAATAACAGACATGAAATAAAACACAGACAACGTCTGGACAAGGGAAACATAACGACGTTAATGCTGACATGGGGATCAAACTGAGGAATAGATAAAGAGGAGGAAATCAATAAAGTGATCGGGTCCAGGTGAGTCCAATAAAGCGCTGATGTGCGTAACGATGGTGACTGGTGTGCGTAATGATGGGCAGCGTGGCGCCCTCGAGCGCCAGAGAGGGGGAGAGGGAGCATGCGTGAAAGTTAGGCTACTGTACAAATTCTTTTTCCAGGTTCTCTTTTCTGCATCTCACTTTCTCTTACACTTTATTTTCTAATGATCTTCCTTTTCTCCCCTTGCTCTGGAGACTATAATGACATGCTAATGATTTATTTGGAGATAAGCTTAGCAAAGCTCTCATCCTGATAATTACCTAATTATTTGTAAACACCAGACTCGTCTATGCCTAGCCTGGCTGGCAGTGGAGGAACTGTATTAAGTCAAATACCAGGGGAAAGATGCACTCATCTTTTATACAAGCTGAGTTTAACCATATCAACAGGATTTTTAAATGTTTTAACATGCCATGTAACAGCTACTTTAGTTTACGCAGAGTGGTTGTTCTTATCAGTGTTTGATCCAGTATACCTAAGTGAAATGCCAATACCAGCAAACCAGGTGAAATAACAGACATTGGAAATAGAACTGTCCTTATCTGTATGGGGACTGGGCATCGGTTCAAAGTCCTAAAATGTTCAACATAGATTCTTCATTTATGTATTAACATTTTGCTGTGTGGAGGTATGATATGAATTAAATAGAGTCTGCAATCAAAATACGTAATTCATTTTAGAATTTGTAACTACTGTGTCAATTTGTAACTGCTGTGTCAATGGAAAGGAGTACTAGCAGTTGATTTATCACAGGTCACAGATTTGTTGGTCTAGAGCCATTTGCACATCTCTGTATTTGTCCAGTGTCTTTAGCATCTCTGGCAGGAAGACGTTAGGCCTTAAGTGTCTGTTTTACGATCCAATTATCTCTCCTGCCAAACGGGCCACCGTCAACCAACCATGACTGCTATCATCACTCTCCAAGCTCCTTCTCTCTCAACCCTGTTGTGTTATTCATTAAAAGTTTCCATCTTGTCCAACATACCAACTATCCATATGCCTATCCTAAATTTAAACTATCCAGAATGTACTGATTTGACCACATTATTCTATATTCCATTATTTAATATCACTATTAATTGTCTTTTGTCCACATTTACACATGAGTCATTTAGCAGACAGTCTTATCCAGTCTACTTACAGTAATGCATACATTTTCATACTTTTTCATACGTGTCCCCCATAGGAATCCAGCCCACAACCCTGGTGTTGCAAGCGCCATGCTCTACCAACTGAGCCACAAGGTACATGTATGCCTACCAGATAGTGGTTTTCTGTACAGTTACTCTGACTCTCTTCACCGGCAGATGCACTGCCTGCAGTTCACCATGCACTCATCTGAAAGAAACCACCCTCCTCCCTCATCATGTCAGTCAGATAATGATTTATTTTACCTTCGGCTCTGAAACGTCTCTTTCTTTGATGGGAGCAATCAGTGGCATAGCCAGAGAGAAACACGGAGACAGTGTGTGAGCTTCAATCTACTCCAATGCCTAGTGTTGTAGCACTGCCACCCCACTTCCAAAGCGAAACATGAGAGAGTAAGTCGGTTTAATTATTCACTGGCAGAGCAAACAGAACTCTTCTTTCTGCCATTTGTATGAATAAGGTATTCATAATCATCACAAAAGAGCTCCTGGAGTGTGAAGTCACAAAAGTTAAATTCATAGCCAATAGGCCTAGATTTTGATCAGTGGGGCATTTCTAGCCTACCACATATTTAAAAAATATGTATGTTTTTATTACAGGAATGTGAATACTGTTGTTGTCATTGCCACGGATCTCCTCTTCGTCTGAGGAGGAGTAGGAAGGATCGGACCAATGTGCAGCGTGGTATGTGTTCGTCATTTTATATAAATGCACTGAACACTAAAATACAAAATAAACAAACAAAGAACAACCGAAACAGTTCCGTCTGGTAACTAATACAAAGACAGAAAACAACTACCCACAAATCATAGTAGGAAAACAGCCTACCTAAGTATGGCTCCCAATCAGAGACAACGATAGACAGCTGCCTCTGATTGGGAACCACACCAGGCCAAACACATAGAAACACAACAACATAGAAAAAGAACATAGACTGCCCACCCAACTCACGCCCTGACCAAACTAAAATAGAGACATAAAAAAGGAACTAAGGTCAGGACGTGACAGTACCCCCCCCCCCCAAAGGTGCGGACTCCGGCCACAAAACCTAAACCCATAGGGGGGGGTCTGGGTGGGCATCTGTCCGCGGTGGCGGCTCTGGCGCGGGACGTGGACCCCACTCCACCCTAGTCTTAGCCCACTTAGGTGGCGCCTTTAGAGCGGCGACCCTCGCCACTGACCCCGGACTGGGAACCCTTGCAGCGGGCCCCAAATAGACGGGAGACTCTGGCAGCTCCTGAGTGAAGGGTGACTCTGGCAGCTCCTGAGTGAAGGGCGACTCTGGCAGCTCCTGAGTGAAGGGCGGCTCTGGCAGCTCCTGAGTGAAGGGCGGCTCTGGCAGCTCCTAAGTGAAGGGCGGCTCTGGCAGCTCCTGACTGACGGGCGGCTCTGGCAGCTCCGGACTGGAGGGAGAACCTGAAGGGAGGAGACGGAGAGACAGCCTGGTGCGTGGGGCTGCCACAGGACCCACCAGGCTGGGGAGACCTACAGGAGGCCTGGTGCGTAGAGGAGGCACAGGATGGGCCGGGCTGTGGGGGAGCACTGGATCTCTGGTGCGTAGCCTTGGCACCACTCCGCCAGGCTGGATGACCACTTTAGCCCGGACCCTCCAGAGTGCAGCCACAGGTTGAACAGGGCTGTGGGTGAGCACTGGAGATCTGGTGCATACCACTCGCACCTCTCCCTTAGGCTCAATGCCCACATTCGCACGGCACGAGCGGAGCGCAGGCATAGGACGCACTGCACCCTCCTAGCGCCCCGGAGACACAGCACGCAGAGCCGGCGCAGGATATCCTGGGCCGAAACGGCGTACCGGAGACCAGACACGCTGAGCCGGCACAACACGCCCTGGCTGGATGCCCACTCTCGCATGGCACTTGCGGGGGGCTGGCCTATAGTACTCCGGGCAATGAGCGCGTACTGGCGACACCGTGCGCTCCACCGCATAACACGGTGCCTGACCAGTACAACGCTGCTTTCGGTAAGCACGGGGAGTTGGCTCAGGTCTATCACCTGACACCGCCAAATTCCCCGTGTGCCCCCCCCAAAAAAACTATTGAGGGCTGCCTCTCGTGCCTGTTGCGATGCCTTACCTCATATCGCCGCCGCTCAGCTTTCGCTGCCTGACCACATAACTCTTTTACTTGGCTGGTTACTGTTTGTAATTATTTGTCTGCTGGGCTATGTTCTCAAATAATCGTAAGGTATGCTTTTYCCGTAAAGCATTTTTAAAATCTGACACCGTGGTTGGATTCACAAGAAGTTAATCTTTAAACCTATGTAAAATATGTTTTGTTTTCGGAATTTTTATAATGAGTATGTCACGTTCTGACCATAGTTCTTGTGTGTTTTGCTTGTTTTAGTGTTGGTCAGGACGTGAGCTGGGCGGGCATTCTATGTTGTGTGTCTAGTTTGTCTGTTTCTATGTTTGTCCTAATATGGTTCTCAATCAGAGGCAGATGTTTTGTGTTGTCTCTGATTGGGAATCATATATAGGTGGCTTGTTTTGTGTTGGGGTGTGTGGGTGGTTGTTTCCTGTCTCTGTGTTTTCTCTGCACCAGCTAGGACTGTATCGGTTTGCCACATTTATTATTTTGTTATTTGTAAGTGTTCACAGTTTCGTATTAAACATGTTGAGCACTTGCTACGCTGCGTGTTGGTCCGATCCTTGCTACACCTTCTCTTCACGTGAAGAGGAGGAAGGCTGCCGTTACAGAGTATTTCTGTATTTGAATTTGGAGCCCAGCAGTTTCACTGGCTGTTGAAGAGGTGGGACGCTAACGTCTTACGTACCCAAGAGAGGTTAATCCAGCCACCGTGTCAGATTTCAAAAAGGCTTTACGGCAAAAGCAAACCATTCGATTATCTGAGGACAGTGCCCAGCACACAAATGCATAACAAATCATTTTCAACCAGGGAGTTGCGACACGAAAGTCAGAAATAACGATATAATTCATGCCTTACCTTTGAAGATCTTCTTCTGTTGACACTCCAAAATGTCCCAGAAACATCACAAATGGTACTTTTGTTTGATAATTGCCTTCTTTATATCCCCAAATGTCAAATTATTTGGCGCGTTTGATTCAGAAATACACCGGTTCCAACTCGCCCAACATGACTACAAAGTATCTAATAAGTTACCTGTAAACTTGGTCCAAACATTTCAAACAACTTTCCTAATCCAACCATAGACATCCTAAAATGTAAATAATCGATCAAATTTAAGACGGAATATACTGTGTTCAATAGCGGATAAAAACAACGTGGAGCGAGCTCCAGTTCACGCGCGCCACACAGAGGAGTCCACTTGGCTTGACACTCACACTGAACAGCCATACCTCTTCATTTCTCAAAAGAAAAACATCAACCAATTTCTAAAGACTGTTGACATCTAGTGGAAGCCATAGGAACTGCAACCAGGTTCCTCAAAAATATAGTTTCCCATAGAAACCTATTGAAAACACAGTGACCTCAAATTATTTTTTTCCTGGATGGTTTGTCCTCGGGGTTTTGCCTGCCAAATAAGTTCTGTTATACTCACAGACATACATTTAACAGTTATAGAAACTGTAGAGTGTTTTCCATCTAAATCTACCAATTATATGTATATCCTAGCTTCTGGGCCTGAGAAACAGGCACTTTACTTTGGGCACGCTTTTCATCCGGAGGTGAAAATACTGCCCCCTATCCCAATGAAGTTAATGTGAGTCTGGAAGGACCGATTACAGTCTAACCAGACACCTAGGTATTTGTAATTGTCCACATATTCTAAGTCAGACCCGTCCAGAGTAGTGATGCTGGACGGGCGGGCAGGTACGGGCAGCAATCGGTTGAAGAACATGCATTTAGTTTTACTTGCATTTAAGAGCAGTTGGAGGCCACGGAAGGAGAGTTGTAGGGCATTGAAGCTCGTCTGGAGGTTAGTTAACACAGTGTCCAAAGAAGGGCCAGAAGTATACAGAATGGTGGCGTCTGCGTAGAGGTGGATCAGAGAATCACCAGCAGCAAGAGTGACATCATTGATGTATACAGAGAAAAGAGTCGGCTCGAGAATTGAACCCTGTGGCATCTCCATAGAGACTGCCAGAGGTCCGGACAACAGGCCCTCCGATTTGACACACTGAACTCTGTCTGAGAAGTAGTTGGTGAACCAGGCGAGGCAGTCGTTTGAGAAACCAAGGCTGTTGAGTCTGCCGATAAGAATGTGTCGATTGACAGAGTCAAAAGCCTTGGCCAGGTCAATGAATACGGCTGCACAGTAAAGTGTTTTATCAATGGTGGTTATGATGTCGTTTACGACCTTGAGCGTGGCTGAGGTGCGCCCATGACCAGCTCTGAAACCAGATTAAGTAGCGGAGAAGGGAAGAGGGGGATGACCGCGGCAGCTTTCCAATCTTTGGGGATCTCAGATGATACGAAAGAGAGGTTGAACAGGCTAGTAATATGGGTTGCAACAATTGCGGCGGATAATTTTACAAAGAGAGGGTCCAGATTGTCTAGCCCAGCTGATTTGTAGGGGTCCAGATTTTGCAACTCTTTCAGAACATCAGCTATCTGGATTTGTGTGAAGGAGAAATGGGGGAAGTTTGGGCAAGTTGCTGTGGGGGGTGCAGAGCTGTTGACCGTGGTAGGGATAGCCAGGTGGAAAGCATGGCCAGCCATAGAAAAATGCTTATTGAAATTCTCAATTATCGTGGATTTATCGGTGGTGACAGTGTTTCCTAGCCTCAGMGCAGTGGGCAGCTGGGAGGAGGTGCTCTTATTCTCCATGGACTTTACAGTGTCCCAGAACTTTTTGGAGTTTGTGCTACAGGATGCACATTTCTGTTTGAAAAAGATAGCCTTTGCTTTCCTATCTGCCTGTGTATATTGGTTCTTAACTTCCCTGAAAAGTTGCATATCGCCGGGGCTATTCGATGCTATTGCAGTACGCCACAGGATGTTTTTGTGCTGGTCAAGGGCAGTCAGGTCTGGAGTGAATCAAGGGCTATATCTGTTCCTGGTTCTAAGTTTTTTGAATGGGGGATGTTTATTTAAGATGGTGAGGAAAGCACTTGTAAAGAATAACCAGGCATCCTCTACTGACAGAATGAGGTCAATATCCTTCCAGGATACCTGGGCCAGGTCGATTAGAAAGGCCTGCTCTCTGAAGTGTTTTAGGGAGCGTTTGACAGTGATGATGGGTGGTCGTTTGACCACAGACCCATTACGGATGCGGGCAATGAGGCAGTGATCGCTGAGATCCTGGTTGAAGACAGCAGAGGTGTATTTAGAGGGCAGGTTGGTCAGGATGATATCTATGAGGGTGCCCGTGTTTACAGATTTGGGGTTGTACCTGGTAGGTTCATTGATAACTTGTGTGAGATTGAGGGCATCTAGCTTAGATTGTAGGACGACCGGGGTGTTAAGCATGTCCCAGTTTAGGTCACCTAACAGTACGAGCTCTGAAGATAGATGGGGGGCAATCAATTCACATATGGTGTCCAGGGCACAGCTGGGGGCAGAAGGTGGTCTATAACAAGCGGCAATGGTGAGAGACTTGTTTCTGGAAAGGTGGATTTTTAGAAGTAGAAGCTCGAATTGTTAGGGCACAGACCTGGATAGTATGAAAGAGCTCTGCATGCTGTCTCTGCAGTAGATTGCAACTCCGCCCCCTTTTGGCAGTTCTATCTTGTCGGAAAATGTTAGGGATGTAAATTTCAGTATTTTGGTGTCATTCCTAAGCCAGGATTCAGACACGGCTAGGACAACTGGGTTGGCAGAGTGTGCTAAAGCAGTGAGTTAAACAAACTTAGGGAGGAGGCTTCTAACGTTAACATGCATGAAACTAAGGCTTTTATGGTTACAGAAGTCTAGGGAATGGGAGTGGAGCTAGGCGCTGCAGGGTCTGGATTAACCTCTACATCACCAGAGGAACTGAGGAGGGGTAGGATATGGGTACGGCTAAAGGCTATAAGAACTGGTCGTCTAGTGCGTTCGGAACAAAGAGTAAAAGGAACAGGTTTCTGGGCGCGGAAGAATAGATTTAAGGCATAATGTACAGACAAGGGTATGGTAGGTAAGGTCACCACATGTGTGGGAGGGGAAACAAACAGGCTAGGTAAGGCATATTGAGCAGGGCTGGAGTCTCTACAGTGAAATGAGACAATAATCACCAACCAAAACAGCAATGGACAAGACATATTGACATTAGGGAGAGGCATGCGTAGCCGAGTGATCATACGGACCAGTGGGAGGCTAGGTGAGCTGGAGACACGGCGATTCAGACAGCTAGCAGGCTAGCAGAAGGGCCTTAGGGAGGATGTCGCGACGGAGAAGTCTGTTGTAGCCCCCTCGGATGGTTACGTCGGCAGACCAGTCGTATTGGATTGGCAGGGCTCTGTGTAGGCAGTAAAAGGGTCCAGGCCACAGGCCAAATGGCAAAATAGGTATTGTAGCCCAAGAAATTGGCTGATGGTCCTCTTCAGCTAACAGTCTGATATGCTCTCGACAGCTAGTGGGCCGCGGCTTGCAGGCTAGCGGATGGGCCTCCAGGGGACGTCGCGACGGAGGAGCCTGTTGAAACCCCTCGGGCGGGTTACGTCGATAGACCAGTCGTGGTGGAATCGGCGGGGCTCCGTGACGGCAGTAAAAGGGGTCCAGGCCAATTGGCAAAATATGTATTGTAGCCACGGAGTGGCTGATGGACCTCTTCAGCTAGCCGGGAGATGGGCCTAGCACGAGGCTAATTCCAGGCTCACTGCTGCTGTCTTCGGGACAGAAACGTTAGCCAGGGGGTAGCCACTCGGATAGCTAGCTGCGATGATCCAGGTGAAAAGGTTCAGAGCTTGCGGTAGGAAACCGGAGATGTGGAGAAAGAGCAGTCCGGTATGCTCTTTGTTGAAACGCGCTGTGCAGACTGTCAGGAGTTTCCAGGCTAAGGTTAACTAATGACCGCTAGCAGTGGCTAACTGACTATTAGCTTGTAGCTAGTTAGCTGGCTAGCTTCTGTTGGCGGTTCCGTTTCTAAAGCATAGAAAATAGCAGATCCATACCACATTGGGTGAGGCGGGTTGCAGGAGAGTATGTTGAAACTGAGGTTAAAAATAAAATATATATATACGAAATATATGCGAAGGGGAAAAAAAGATATGTACACGGGACATGACAAGACGAAGACAAAGACGTCTGAACTGCTACGCCATCTCGGAAAATCAAACTGTAAGGTCGACACCMGTTGTATTCGACGCACGTGATAAATAAACCTTGATTTGATTTGATTTGCATGTGTCTAAAATCAAACCAATGTCTCACAGCCCTTTGTCTCCTGTTTCATCCCACCATTTTAGTTGTGTTGCAGTCAGTTATACATGTAATTGATAAGATTTCCCTGAGATTTTGTCATTCTGGTATTTGTGTTTTCATGTATGTTCTGTTGTGACTTGTTATAAACTCAGTCAGCATATAGAAGCATAACATATCATTAACCATTCCACAAATGTGTAATTTACACCCACCAGAATCAATATGCACCAGAGATATCACAGACATGTTTAGTGGGCACACCATAGCAAAATATTTTGCAACTGAAAATTAAATTGGACAGACTGTAGAACCTTCTCGTTTCACTCTGTTTCAAAACATTTTCCACCGATTGAACACGACCCATCACCACCATACTGCAGCAACCACTTGATGGATCAAATGGCTATTTTTTTACCCTTACACTCTGTGAAGCTGAAGCACCATTCAGTAGGCATATCATCACCTCTACATCATTAGAGTGCCAATACCACCTCTTCTGGACAGTGGAGTGGTGCTTGAATCATCATGAAGCATGCTTTAAAAAAACACGTGGGTCAAGCTCTGATACTGCTCCAAAACATGGTTGAAAGAAACCACTTTCTGTAATTTTACAAATGTTAAAAAAATAAATATGACAGTCCTGTAGCACATGATAGTATGATTAATATATTGTCGTCAATGATACATTTAGATTGTTGCATGGATGTATGTGTACTTGATGGGCTATTTATGTACTCGTAAAAATGTGAAAGGCTGTCGTGCTTTGTGATCGTCTCAGTCTATTTTATTACGGTGGTAAATGTATCAGAAGCTTTTTGACTGTGTTCGATCACTTTATTAGCAGCACTCTAGGGTTCTCTCCCACTACAACCCTGGAGCGCTACAAAAAAGTGATCGAAGCTGCAAATATTGCATCGTCAATGGGTCGTTCTTGAATTGTGGTTGCATTTACGTCCCTTGCCTTTGCAGCCATGAAAAACACATTTAAATTACACATAGTTACACATCATACATGTTTTTCTTTATATTGAACTGTTTATCAATGCTAAAACATAATGCAAATCCTTTATACTGCAAAACTTTATGTTTATACATTGTTTAAAGTACTTAGGGAAAGCATATTGGCTTGTCCCAGTAGTGATCCGTGGCGGTTCTGGGGGTGGGGYGGGGGGGGGCCCCTGTGACAAAAAAATTGGACCCCTTGTGGCCCCCCTAAATGTGGAGTATGAAATAATTTTTACATAACTCATTTTTGTTTTTTCTTTTTTTACATCCGTTATTAGACAGTGGCAATGATGATTATGAACATGGTCTTTTGCCTGCTAATGCCTGCAATGCAGTGAAGAAAACGATGACAACAATAACATCTAATGTAACTGGCCCCTCTAACAGTACAACTAGCCCCAGCTTGCCCCCCCCCCAGTTGAAATGGTCTAGAACCGCCACTGGTAGTGATGCATAGCATTGTAATGGCATGGTTTGGATATCAATCTATTATTTTGAATGCTAGAAAGCGAACAAAATGATTTAATATATTCTATAGAGCAACAACAAAAAATATAATATATAGTCTGTAATAATGTCTGTCCCTCAGTTTTATGTCTTTGGTGTTATCGTCTTGAAAATCACTTATTACAAAGTTAGTGTCACGCCCTGACCTTAGAGATCCTTTATTCTCTATTTTGGGTTAGGTCAGGGTGTGACTAGGGTGGGCATTCTAGTTTTGTTATTTCTATGTTGGCCTGGTATGGTTCCCAATCAGAGGCAGCTGTCTATCGTTGTCTCTGATAGGGGATCATATTTAGGCAGCCTTTTCCCACCTGTTTGTTGTGGGATCTTGTTTTTGTGTAGTGCCTGTGAGCACTGCATTTGCTTCACGTTTCGTCACTCTTTATTGTTTTMGTGAGTTTCATTTAATTAACATGTGGAACTCTACGCACGCTGCGCCTTGGTCCGTTRKTTCTACAGACGATCGTGACAGTTAGACAGTACAAGGACCTTGAGCATTCCCACTGGCCACAAACTAGTTGAATCAACATTGTTTCAACGTAATTGTCAACGTATTGTTATGTGGAATCTACATGGAAAATACATAGGATTATAAAAAAGCCATCAATAGTTGGTTTGAGGGGGAAATTTCAACAACGGGATTATGTCATCATGGTAACCACATTCCAACATAGACAAACCTTGTTAAAATATACTACATTTGTATCTTTAAAACAATGTCAGATTTTCAACCTTACTGTATATCCATTGTCAGAAAAAAAAACTGTAGGCTGGACAGCACCTCCTAATGGAGAATTGGTCCATCTACAGTCTCATATTCAGGATTTTAACCAAGCCCAGCCCTGCATAGCTACGATGTTTGTCACTGACTATTACCAATGTGCTATCATGAGAATGATCAGATAGAGTCACTGTTGCTATTCCAAATAGTAAAGGTTTAACAGAGCAAATGAAATGTGACCATACTTTATCACTCAAATATCATCAATTATGTTGTTTAGGTCCATATAGCATTCACAAAGTCATAAACAGCTATTGTTTCAATTGAACTTACAATTCAACAAAAAATAAACAATACAACAGGCCTAGGCTTTCAAGCTCTAGTTGATTTCGAATTGAAATATACAGTATTTAGTGATATTAAATAGTTTTTTGTTGTCAACACAACCAAATATCAACATTTGAAGGATATTTATCTTCTGCTTGGATAGTCCGATCTGTGCCACTGACTGAGTTTGGCTTTAATTACATTTTGTCTAAAAATTATATATTTTACATGTTGGATTCATGTGTCCATCTCAACCAAATGTCAAAGTTAAACAAAAGACTAAATCAAATTAAACTTAATTTAAAATGCATTAAAAGTTTGATTTCATGTAATCCTATTCTAAAGTCGATGTCCGCGCCCCTGCAGAAAAACAAATCCCCATAAAAATCTGTCAGTTTAAACCAGAGCTAAAGTGATGTTTGTCAAACCGTGAGACATCAGAAAATCGGTCTTCTCACAAAATTGTCTGTAGCATCCAAACATTTTGCCCTACGATCCCCACAAGAGTCTTGGGACTTGTCTGAAGTCGGAACAACCAATCGGCCAACTTCTGTCTGTAGTGTCCAAACAGTTCGGGCTACACACTAATATGTGGAAAGGTGAGACTCTCACGAACATGTTGGATGTTTTGTTCTAGGATGCCCACAGGCCTCACAAGACTCGTCTGAAGATCTCCGATGCCATTTGAAAATATTAATGGAAGTACAGCGCATTCGGAAAGTATTCAGACACCTTGACTTTTTCCACATTTTGTTACGTTACAGCCATAAAAGTGATTTTTTTTTTATAATTCCCTCATCAATTTACACACAATACCCCATAATGACAAAGCGAAAACAGGTTTTTAGAAATGTCTGCAAATGTATAAAAAAAAACAGAAACACCTTATTTACATAAGTATTCAGACCCTTTGAGCTCAGGTGCATCCTGTTTCCATTGATCATCCATTGATCATCCTTGAAATGTTTCTACAACTTGATTGGAGTCCACCAGTGTGGTAAATTCAATTGATTGGACATGATTTGAATAGGCACACACTTGTCTATAAAAGGGCCCACAGTTGACAGTGCATGTCAGAGCAAAAACCAAGCCATGAGGTCAAAGGAATTGTCCGTAGAGCTCCGAGACAGGATTGTGTCAAGGCACAGATCTGGGGAAGGGTACCAAAAAATGTCTGTAGCATTGAAGGTCCCAAAGAAGCATTGAAGGTTCCCAAGAACACAGTGGCCTCCATCATTCTTAAATGGAAGCAGTTCGGAACCACCAGGACTCTTCCTAGAACTGACTGCCTGGCCAAACTGAGAAATCAGGGGAGATGGGCCTTGGTCAGAGAGGTGACCAAGAACCTGATGGTCACTCTGACAGAGCTCCAGAGTTCCTCTGTGGAGATGGGAGAATCTTCCAGAAGGACAACTATCACTGCAGCACTCCACCAATCAGGACTTTATGGTAGAGTGGAATGATGGAAGCCACTCCTCAGTAAAAGGCATGACAGCCTGCTTGGAGTTTGCCAAAAGGCACCTAAAGGACTCTCTGACCATGAGAAACAAGATTCGCTAGATGAAACCAATATTGAACTCTTTGGGCTGAATGCCAAGCGTCACGTCTGAAGGAAACCTGGCACCATTCCTAAGGTGACGCATGGAGGTGGCAGCATCATGCTGTTTTTCAGTGGCAGGGACTGGGAGACAAGTCAGGATCGAGGCAAAGATGAACAAAACATCTCCGGAGATAAACATCTTTGGAGAGACCTGAAAATAGCTGTGCAGCGATTCATCCCATCCAACCTGACAGAGCTTGAGAGGATCTGCAGAGACGAATGGGAGAAACTCACCAAACACAGGTGTGCCAAGCTTGTAGCGTCATACCCAAGAAGACTCAATGGTGTAATCGCTGCCAAAGGTGCTTCAACAAAGTACTGAGTAAAGGGTCTGAATGCTTACGTAAATGTGACATTTCAGGTTTTTATTTTTAATACATTTGCAAAAAATGGGCAGGGCTTAGACCCTTGTGGGTTAACTTCGACACTAAGACATGATTCCGACATATTAATTATTAATTTGTATACGAACTGGATTTAAAGTGAGTGGCACAGATGGAACTATCCAAGCATACGATAAATCTCTGAAATACAACAAACAGGGCTCTGAATTAACATTTTTCATTGGTAGCACTGGCACTGTCAACTTAAAAAAAGGAAATTTAGGGGCACCAGAAGTTATATATTTATTATTGAGATCAAATAAAATAAAAGTTTACTCGTCACATTCACTGACACCTTAACGTGAAATGCTTACTTACAAGCTCTTAACCAACAATGTACTTCAAGAAATAGAGATAATAAAAGATTTACTAAATAATATTCAAATAAATCAATCAAAAAGTAACACAAGAACTGTACATAACAATAACGAGGCTATATACAGGGGGTACCGGTACCGAGTCAATGTGCGGGGGTACAGGTTAGTCAAGGTAATTTGTAAAGTGACTATGCATAGAAAATAAAGTTAGCGAGAAGCAACAGTGTAAAAAAAAAAGGGGGGGGTCAATGTAAATAGTCCGGGTGGCCATTTGATTAGTTTAGTTGTTCATCAGTCTTATGGCTTGGGGGTAGGAGCTGTTAAGGAGTCGTTTGGTCCTAGACTTGGCACTCTGTACCGCTTGCCATGCAGTAGCAGAGAGAACAGTCTATGACTTTCCTGACAATTTTTTGGGCCTTCCTCTGACACCGTGATGTACTGGGCCATACGTCAGATGCTGAGCAGTTGCCATACCAGGCGGTGATGCAACCGGTCAGGGTGCTCTCGATGGTGCGGCTGTAGAACGTTTTGAGGATCTGGGGACCGATGCCAAATCTTTTCAGTCTCTTGAAGGGGAAAATGTGTTGTCATGCCTTCTTCACAACTGTCTTGGTGTGTTTGGAGCATGATAGTTTATTGGTGATGTGGACACCAAGGAACTTGAAACTCTCGACCCACTCCACTTCCGTCCCGTTGATGTCAATGGGGGCCTCCAGACTTCTTTAACATTAGACATCACGCACCAGCAGTTATTGACAAACAGACACAGATCCCCGCCCCTCATTTTTCCAGACGTAGCTGCTCTGTCCCGCCGAAACCCCCTAGAAGCCAGCCAGCTCTAAATTAACCAAGTCGTCGTTCAGCCAATTCTCAGTGAAACATAGGATATTACTGTTTATAATGTCCCGTTGGTAGGAGGGTCTTAATTGTAGATTGTCCAGTTTGTTTTCCAATGATTGCACATTGGCCAATAATACCGAGGGTAGTGGTGGTTTACTCACTCGCCGACGAATTCTCACAAGGCACCCAGACCTACGCCCCCTGTATTTTCGTCTTTTCTTCACGCGAATGACGGCAGCCATCCCCTCCGGCACCATTATGTTGGGCCTACATGAATTCTAGCTTCTTTTGAAGCCAATGTTGTGCCCTAGAATCTATTATGTAACACTATAAAGACATGCGTTTATTTTTAAAAGCTAAAATGTTCATTCAAATACCTGTCATTGAAACTACGAAGTCATTTGTTGAATATTAGGTTTCTACATTGTGTAAATGCACTATTTTTCTTGTGAGATACATTACACTCTTGGTGCTTTCATTACAACTAGGAACTTAAAACGAGGTCAAACAATTAAAAAGAGGTCAAATCATGACATCAGTGATCTTCAGGTTGGAAAGTCGGCGCTCTAGAAATATGCCAGAGTTTCCGACTTGGAAATCTGAGTTGGATGACCTTTCAAAACTATTTTTCCCAGTCAAAGCAAAAAAAATCCAGAGTTCCCAGTTGTCTTGAACGCACTGAAGTCGGGAGTCAGAAATGTCAGAGTTCCCAGTTGTCTTGAACGCACTGAAGTCGGAAGTCAGAAATGTCAGAGTTCCCAGTTGTTGTGAACGCGGCATGTCTCTTTAAAAATGTTAGGTTTGTGATGATTTCATGCAAGATATCTGTCATTCATTCATTACTATGATCCACTGAGGTATAACATTTATTTTTACTGGTSTAAMTATGTTGGTAACCAGTTTATAATTGCAATAAGGCACCTCTGGGGTTTGTGATATACTGTATGGCCAATATACCACGGCTAAGGGGGTTTGTGATATACTGTATGGCCAATATACCACGGCTAAGGGGGTTTGTGATATACTGTATGGCCAATATACCACGGCTAAGGGCTGTATCCAGGCACTCCGCATTGCGTTGTGCATAAGAACAGCCCTTAGACATGGTATATTGGCCATATACTACACCCCCTCGGGCCTTATTGCTTAACTATATGATCTCCTGAAGAAGCTATCCCTTTTCCTTTCTTTCTGTTCRCCCACATTTGGGAATATACTGATAAAGTTAGCTAGCTAGCCAATGAGGTAACATGACTGAACAAAGTGGGGTGGGGGGTCATACCAAGGATTATTTAGCTATTTGATTTGGAATTTTAAGACCCCATGAAGGGTATCAACAATATATATAAAACAATTATTTGATGAAACATTGACAACACTGCTATTTTTTTATTTTACTAATTATATTTATGTGGGGCCGTGGAAATCGACTCTAGTTAACATGTCAACATGTTAAGAAATMATATGTTGAATTCACATCTCTAACTCAACCAAAAATAAAAGTTAAAGAATGTGATTAAACCAGTGGCTCAGATGGAACATTCCAAGSAGTAAATACATCTCSTTTGTCAACCAAACACATTTCAATATTACTTTTCTAATACAGTAAATAGCCTAAGGCTTTCTCATAAGTTAATGTAACATTCATCCTTAAAGTTAATAACATATCCATGACCACACTATGAGGTTACTGTAGCTACACATTAAAGTAATCATATTCAATCCTATTCAAGCTCATTTGGTTCTACTATTAGATGAAGCACAGTAATAACACAATCTGTTTTATAAATAAACCAAATATCTGACATTGTATTTTCCCATTTGATCTTTGCTGTGCTTTTAAATGGTAGAAAGCACAGTGATAGACATTTGGGTGACAACTWAACCAACARGTCTATTGGTATTTAGTTGTGCTTTTAGATAGTTGAAAGCATAGTGATAACACATTGGAAATTCAACTAACTTTTGAATGTATTTTTGAGTGGGTGAATATAGGTTATAATTTCATTGATCAACYTCTCAACCAAATATGACCCAATTATCCAAGTTGAAATGACGTAGTGTGACCAGTGAGTTCCCTCTACTGGCAAACAGTTATCAGGAGATAATCACACAAATTTGTTCAGTCCCCAGGTTCAGAACAGAGGCTGGGAAACGCACAGTATTAAATAGAGCCGTGACTACATGAAACTCTCTGCCACCCCAGGCAATTCAAGCTAGCAATACAAACTGATTTAAAAAACGGATAAAAAAAGATCTTAAGGCACGACAGGGACTGTGAAGAGACACAGACATATTTCTATATTTTGTATTGTATTTTGCATTGTATTATCTATTGTAGTATGTAGTGTTATGTATATTATGTATTTTATTTGTTGTTTTGTGTCCTGTTTGGACCCCAGGGAAAGTAGTTTTTGCCTTGCCAGCGGCAAATTGGGGATCCTAATAAAATACTAAAATACTAGCACTACTAACACTACTAACACCCTTTTAGTATGTCATACATTMGAGGATTCCATTGATAATTTGGTTTGTCTAAATCCATAGTGTCACTTGGGATTACTCAAATTAAATGGAACATTTAATTATTAATCATATCACTTTAGTAAATCATTTTCTAAAGGGTTAATGACCTTAGATTTGAGCATCTGTGGCCTTCAATGAAGAACAACCTCAACAACCAAAACATTTCTCATTGGTGTTACCTTGGTCCCTTTCCACTGCAGCTTTCTGCCCCCCTCATTGTAGAACCTTTGACCCATATTTACAGACCTATCCAAGGCCTTACTGTCAACCATCCCCTACTCATTTAAAGATTGTCTGAAATGGGCCTTGACCAGGCGTCTTGCAAGTATTTTGGAACTATCTGCATAATGTGTGCTTTCCGATATTGTCAAGTCAAGTTACCTCYATATTACTAAAAGTGTCCTGCAGGGGTAGATTTTGGGACCTGTCCTTTTTACTATTATATAAATAATATTGGTCTATCTGCAAAAACCTGTAACATTCATCTGTATGCAGATGGCACTGTTATGTACGCTATTGACCCTACTGCTGACCAGGCTATGTTAGAGATGCAATCTGATTTTGTTGCCTTGCAGAAAAAATTGGTACTTCAAGTGGGGAAAAACTAAATGTATTTTGTTTTCTAATTCTCGTAGAAATATCTCAGATGGTTTACATATTTATGCATTGGATGGTTCTTTCATCAAGCAGGTTCCCGCTTATAAATATATGGGCTTATTGGGCTGGATGAGCTAGTTTAAGAAGATGAGATTTAAAGTAAGCTTATTTTATAGAAAATAAACAGCAGCCTGCTTTCCTCCCTAAACAGCAGGAAAGCAGGCTGTACAGGCAACTTTTCTGCCAGCTCTTGATTATGGTGACACCACTTATCAGAATGCAGCAACCACTACTCTAAAACTCCTGGATGCAGTGTACCGTAGCGTGCTTGGCTTTATCACAGGTGACAGGTTTAATACTCATCCCTGCATCCTTGATCAGAAGGTCGGCTGAACCTTTCTAAATCCCCATAGGTCACATCCTTTCTCCTTTTTTGTTTACATAAGCTCTGCTGCACAAGCTTCTAACATATCTCACTTCTCTGTTAAAGTAGAAAACTATGGGGCASCAAACCCGCTCACAGGGTTGGTTAACTCTTGAGGTCCCTCATTTTTCTACCGACTTATGTAATCAGCCTTTAGTTTAACGTCCCCCCATGTTTGGAATAATTTACAAACGTCATTACTTCTGGGATTTCTGGTGTGAATGGGGCAGTTTAGAACACCGATGACGGATGAATTCACTGAGGTTGTGTTTTGGTTGATTGTGATCATTTATTTGTGTTGTTGAAATGTAGTGTGTCTGTAAATTCTGTATCTTGTAGTTTCTTTTTTGCTGTTTTAATGAATTCTAATGTTGATTTGTGACTTGTTTGTTCTCAGGTAACCATTGAGAATGAGACCCTGGTCTCAATTGGGCTCCCCTGAATAAAGAAAAGTGTATTACTCCTACTGGTGACACAATGTTATCCTAATGGTAAAAGTATTTAAAGTCATTAAGCTGCCATATTAGTTTATTTAGAATGGGAAGATGTACCCAAAATACATTTAAATAAAAATTTACCTGGGGAAAAAAGTATTTTTTTTCTAAAATGCCATACAATTCAAGAACAACCCCAATACTACCTCTGTGATACTTATGTAAGCAGATGCCTCTGATGACAAACGGTCCATTTGTGTGTTTGGCAGGGCTGTTCAAGGTCAGGAGTTCCAAATGTAAAGAATAAGAATGAATGTGGGTGAGCCTCTGTAGTTTTGTTTCAAAAACTGACAAATAATTCAGTTGTGTTCAGCCTCCACACTCTTATTCCCCAGAGAACATCCTTGTGCTGCGTCATAGAACTCTTCCCTATTGTTATCGATCAGTATATATAATCTACATTACTCTGTTGAGCCCCTTAGTGATTCACCTGCTCAGTAATGGTTTAAAAATACAGTGAACAGAGTGCATGTCAACTGTAAGCATGTTAAAGGGACTGTACGAAACACCGCTGTGGGCTACGAGCGCTGCAGGGATAAAATCCTATTTTAAACTAATTAGCCTAGATTTGACAACTGGTTTTCCAGGTTGATAAACAACTGTTTCTCTGAGATTGAGCAGTAACCTAGAGTCTAACTGTTCTCAGTCTCTGACTGTCCTAGAGGCACACACGGAGGTCTAAGGATTAGCCTATGTTTCGACTGAAACACATCCAACCACAGCAATTAAAAAGCTTTGTTGATATGATCGCGACCCCTCAGTGCAAAATAGTCACCCCACTATCAAGCATGTTAGAATATCCATGCCCATCCAAGGCATTTTCAAATATTATTAACCTAACAACCCCTATTATTCTCAACCTTAATTACTGTTCCAAGGCATTCTCTCAGTATCAGCAATAACCTATTTAAAGTTGAACCACCATCAACAAATGGCAGACGTTGGGAATGCAGGGTACAATGAGATACGGATTTGTACCACAGAGGCACATCAAGGAGCTATCTGTCTCCCCTGGTGGGATTTTAGAGAGTAAACAAAGACATCAGGTGGCTCCTGAATTGATAAAAAAAAWATATATATAGTTCTCTCACGTCACCCCGCTCCTCCGCTCTCTCCACTGGCTTCCAGTTGAAGCTCGCATCCGCTACAAGACCATGGTGCTTGCCTACGGAGCTGTGAGGGGAACGGCACCTCCGTACCTTCAGGCTCTGATCAGGCCCTACACCCAAACAAGGGCACTGCGTTCATCCACCTCTGGCCTGCTCGCCTCCCTACCTCTGAGGAAGTACAGTTCCCGCTCAGCCCAGTCAAAACTGTTCGCTGCTCTGGCACCCCAATGGTGGAACAAACTCCCTCACGACGCCAGGTCAGCGGAGTCAATCACCACCTTCCGGAGACACCTGAAACCCCACCTCTTTAAGGAATACCTAGGATAGGATAAAGTAATCCTTCTAACCCCTCCCCCCTTAAAAGATTTAGATGCACTATTGTAAAGTGGTTGTTCCACTGGATATCATAAGGTGAATGCACCAATTTGTAAGTCGCTCTGGATAAGAGCGTCTGCTAAATGACTTAAATGTAAATGTAAATATATACATTCCTCTCTTATGCAATGTTCTGTGTCTCGGAGTCTAACTGAGGAATTGCTGTACTCTGTCTCTTTCCTTTTTACACAACAACAGAAGACAGCCAGACTGTACAGCTTTGGCTCAGTTGGTAGAGCATGGTGCTTGCATTGCTAGGGTTGTGGGTTCAATTCCCATGGGGGACCAGTATGGAAATGTATGCACTACTGTAAGTTGCTCTGGATAAGAGTTAAATGTAAGATATGGCATTATCTATACTATATATGCCATTTTAGACATCTTTTATCCCAAGCGACTTACAGTCATGCGTGCATTCATTTTCATATGCGTGGCCCCAGCGGGAATTGAACCCTTAGCGTTGCAAGAGCCGTGTTCTATCAACTAACTGTTCCACACAGGACCACATAAAGACTAAAATATGTGCTCAAAGGCTAGAATATTCCTGCTTCAAAATAATGATTATACTAATCAAGGTCCCAGATGAATTTATGAGTTTTGGAGGTTCCCTCTAAGCTGAATCAATTGAGCTGAATCAATGTTAATATTCTAGAATTAGTATTTTACACACTTATGGGTAACCCCTGCGAATCCAACCATGATTAAAAAGATTGTTCAAAAGAACTTCATTATAGAACCTTTCCTCACCAATATTCCACATTCTACATTTAACACCAGCATTGTGAGGTCGGAATCGTCGGACCAGCATTGAATGTAACAGCAAAAAGCATCACAACCTGTGACATGTTTTACATCATCTCAATTTCCAGAGGTTGGAGAAAAGCTGCACTTAAAATATGTCTCTCTCTCTCTCCCTCGCTCTTTCTCTGTCCTTCCTTCCCATCCCCTGGCCTGTTGGGAGAAGCTGCTGCTTCTGCGTTTTGAAAGGAGGGAGATGTAGGCAGTCTATCGGCTACTTCCTCTCTTATGATCTCTTAACACTTTGATGAAAAGCTGAAACCTGACAGCAGAGCAGCTAGTTAGGCTAGAATTGTTTTCATCTCTGTCCTGCATTACTTCCATTCTGTTGGCTTATGTCTGATATCTGTGCATCAGGCAGGCAGCTTGGAGGGCTGTAAAGAGGTTGGATTACAGGTGTAGAAGAGGTAGGGGAGGCATGAGCAACAAAACAGCATTATGAACTCACACAGAGGTCAACGTTTTGAATGCAACTCGGCAATGCATCAACATCTTCAGTCGGTATAAGGACACCCTTGAGACTTCCTSTACATAGACAAATCCCCTTATTTATCTGCAAATGGATTCTTGTTGCGATGCTAGTTGGTGAACGTGTGACAGAATGGGCCTATGTATTTTTGTTTCCTTGGACTTCCCAGCTAATGACGTGTAGCCTAGTCATGAACTGTTTTGGAATCCACAGAGTATCATTCATGAAATTAGTAACACAAATGACTCAGTAACATGACAGCAACTGTATTCCAAACAACAGTGTACTACTACTGTGAATCTATCAATAATAAATTGGTACGGATGGCTCAGGTCTTCCATTAGCCAGGCCACATTCAGTCCGTCATTGCCTTCTGCTGGCCGACTCTGTGAACAGCCCTAGATGTAGAAGTGTTCTCCGAGTAAGACACATGCTACTGTAGCAGTGCTTCATAACATTCCCTATTGCTGGGTCAGAATCAGCACAGTAGATTAGGTGGGAATATTTTATTGGGGCTGACTCCCCAAGTAAAAACGTTGGATTGATGATTGGCATGCAGTTGACTATGACAGGTGGAAGCAAAATAATAATCTGTTACATAAAATGGACTGAAGACTGGCTTCAAAGTCAGTGACAGATGAAACTACCAGTCACAGTCACAGGGGGAAAATATACTGAACAAAAATATGAACGCAACATGTAAAGTGTTGGTGCCATGTTTCATGAGCTGAAATTAAAGATCCCCGAAATGTTCCATGCCCACAAAAAGCTTAGTTGTCTCAAATTGTGTGCACAAATTTGTTTACATCGCTGTTAGTGAGCATATCTCCATTGCCAAGATAATCCAACAGTTCGGCATCGTAACCGACTTCAGTGGACAAATGTTCACTTTCGATGGCCACTGGCACGCTGGATAAGTATGCTCTTCACAGATGAATCCCAGTTTCAACTGTACCGGGCAGATGGCGTCTTGTTGGCGAGTGGTTTGCTGATGTCAACGTRGTGAATAGAGTGCCCCATGGTGGCGATGAAGTTCTGGTATGGGCAGGCATACGCTACGGACAATGAACAAAATTGCATTTTATCGATGGTCATTTGAATGTGACGAGTTCCTGAGGCCCATTGTCGTACCGTTCATCTCCCGCCATCACCTCATGTTTCAGAATGATATTGCACGGCAGGGATCTGTACACAATTCCTGGAAGCTGAAAATGTCCCAATTCTTCCGTGGCCTGCATACTCACCAGATATGTCACCCATTGAGCATGTTTGGGATGCTCTGGATTGACAATATTCAGCAACTTCGCACAGCCATTGAAGAAGAGTTGGACAACTTTCCACAGGCAACAATCAACAGCCTGATCAACTCTATGCAAAAAAAGACGTGGCAAATAGTGGTCACACCAGATACTGACTGGTTTTCTGATCCATGGCCCTACACTTTTTTTAACAGTATCTGTGACCAACAGATGGACATGGTCGCTCTGTTCATGGCTCCTAATGTGTTATATCTCACATAATTAGCTCAGAACATCCTTTGCACTATTACATACAGCCGGAAATAACTTTTGGATATTAGAACGGCGGTAATATGACTTTCCTCAGTTGGACCCTTTGTTAGTACCCACAAGGAAATTCCACTTATACCAGAGACTGCTTCAAGACGCCGCCGGCGGAGAAGACATATTCGGAGTGGACTTTTAGTCCGACTCAGGAGGTGTGCATACCATCCATCACTTCGGAGTATATTACAAGCATTTCACTACACCCGCAATAACATCTTCTAAATATGTGTATGCGACCAATAACATTCGATATTTTAAATTATTCCGTCATGTGAAATCCATAGATTAGGGCCTAATGAATTTACTTCAATTGACTGATTTCCTTATATGAATTGTAACTCAGTAAAAACGTTGAAATTGTTACATGTTGCATTTATGTTTTTGTTCAACGTAGTTTTTATGACTTTCATATGGTAAAGTAAAATCTAAAAATCTATGTTGCTGTTATGTTCTGAATTATTTTAATTTGGGATGTTGTTGTGTTCAATGAACACAGTCCGTTGTCAACACACCTGCAAAGTGAAGTAACCAACAAGACTCAGAGTTTGTGATGGCATTTTATTCAAATCTTTTTAGACAGAGAATGGGGGAGCATAATCGCATGGTACTGTATGACTGTTCAAAGCAAACAGTAGTCCTCAATCTGTATCAAACCGTATTGTTCCTCAAATGTTGCCATCTTATTTCTTGTCTTTGTTTTCTCTGTTTTTCTCATGTTTTGTCTCAGCAGAAAGCTTGGCGCATAGCTGAAAAGGATGAATAAAATCTGAGATAGTGATTTCCACTCAGCAACACGTTAACTATATTACAATTCTCATTGATGTAAAGTCTCAATAATTATTCCAATTGTATCCAGAAAGAACGGACAAGGAATTTAATTAAGCACTGGTGCACTACAAAAGACACAGTTTGAATGATTGGATTCATCTTTATGTTTGTGAAGAAAAGTGCTCAAATTGCAGTGCGTGCATTGAGAGAGAAAAAAGATACCTGGAGAGATTATACATTTTCTCTTCCGTGCTGTCTTTCTTTTAGTTCCTTTGAAAGCTCAGCTGGATCTGATACTGTAGAGGACAACTTGTAAGACAAAAACAGAATCCTTCACTTCCTATTCAAATTAGAGCCCTTACTCAGCCTGTCAGGGCATCTCTAACACTTCATGCTAGATTGAGAATACAAGGCAACTAACTATACAGGAGTCTCCATCTCAGCAGAAAAAGGAGAAAGAAAGAATGATGATGTCGATTACCAATAGACTGCTCCTTCATAAAGCATAAAACAGTCTACTTCAGGCTATGACAGTACAAATGAGAGCATCCTTTTTGGAATATATATTTTGTCCACATTACATCACTAGGGGGCATGAGCGAGATGTCTAAAGTTTGGGAAGCTGACTCAGATCAAGTGCAGATCTGTTCAGTCTAACTTTGTTGTTAGAACATACTACTTATTTTTGTTAGACAGGCTATTTGTATTTGCTTTTATTATGTATCCCCATTCCCTGCTGCCTTATACAATTTWAAAAAACATTACAATACATTCACAGATTTTACAACATATAATGTGTTCCCTCAGGCACCTACTCCACCACTACCACATACCTACAGTGCAAAATCTATTTGTACGTGTGTGTATAATGCGTATGTTATCATGTGCGCGTATGCATGTGTCTGTGCCTATGTTTGTGTTGCTTCACAGTTCCCGCTGTTCCATAAGGTGTATTTTTATCAGGTTTTTTTTTATCGAATTTTACTGCTTGCATCAGTTACTTGATGTGGAATAGAGTTCCATGTATCTTATCTTAATCAATAACAGAATGTTTATCTTATTTTGAAGATATCCTAGTTGTTTTTAGATGGTCTACTCAACATTTAGAATGAATAGTGAAAAGAAAAACTTTGGATGTTCACCCACATTGATGTCAAATGTTCCTCATATGCTTGCAAAAATATACTTGTTCAATCTCTTTCTTTGTTAATGTCTTGGCTGTGGAACATCAAACAGCAAAAAAATCTGTATTCACTGATCATTTGTCATCTCTAGTAATTGTTATACAAGTTTTGAAGAACATAATGGGTAATTACTTAGAAGTAAAATTGTGATGATTGGTGATTGCTTGGCATGTGAAATGTTAATATAGAGTACGATATGGTCAGAATGACCTGTGTCGTTTCACGTGGAGCAGACATGTGACTCACTCCATTCCTTACGGTAGTACCCATTGTGTCTGAACCCAACATCTCCCACCTCGGTCACAGGTTAGACGACCCACCCATGTTGCTATAAATGTCCCCTAGGACCCAAATAGTTGAACCATCTGTTGTGATCAAGGTGGAAAGGAGAACAAGTCCCCTCTGCTTATTCCCCAACGTACTATTTTTAAAAGGCTAAGGCTGTGTTTGTTTCCTCGAGGAGGGAAGAGGAGTAAAAGTGACCAGTGATTCCTGCTCTTTCTGATGTGCTGTTGACAAAGGCATCTAGGAGAAGCATTAGGCACTGGCTGCTGTTTCTGTCATTATGATTTTTTTAAATGAAAACAAAGAATATACTGACATTTTTCCTGGAGTGTGTCCCATCCTTATCATCTCTCTGATGACTCTAGCAGAGGATGGTGATGGGGGTTCATCCTGTAAAAGCTGTGTTCTTGTTGAAATAATCAAAGTGTCAAGTTGAACAATTCATGCCAAGGGGTTTTCACAAACTACCGGAGAGGAATGGCTGCTACAACCATTAACCAACCTTGTTTTGTGCTGGAAAAAGTTTTTACTCATACTGGCTTGCCAAAAAGACCTGTACCTGACCACATCCTTAAAACTGCAGGTGAAACTCCCCCAGGATGCACTGAGTTGAAAGAGTACGATGAGTTCGATGAGGCCCAGATACAGTAAACAATGTCAGTGTCACGCCCTGACCTTGAAGAGCCTTTTATTCTCTAATTTGGTTAGGTCAGGGTGTGACTAGGGTGGGTACTCTAGTTTTTGTATTTCTATGTGGGTATGGTTCCCAATCAGAGGCAGCTGTCTATCGTTGTCTCTGATTGGGGATCATATTTAGGCAGCCTTTTCCCACTGGGCTTTTGTGGGATCTTGTTTGTGTGTAGTTGCCTGTGAGCACTCCATGACTTCACGTTTTGTTTGTTCTGCATTGTTTTTGGTGAGTTTCATTAATTAAACATGTGGAACTCTACGCACGCTGCGCCTTGGTCCGTTCCTTCTACAAACGATCGTGACAGTCAGGAAATAAGGAGGACCTGACAAACCACGATAAACATTTTCAAAATACAGTATGAGCATCTAACATTGACCCGGGGGGGCACACGAGATCTGGGGGCCCATGCGCCTGTCATCGATGTCTATTATTTTAAATGCAATAAATCATTTTCACAGCAACCCTCCAAAAAGTAATTCATTTCAATATGTACTAGGAAGCTAAGTGTTTGTTTCTTGTGCTTCGGGAATGTGACTGAAAAATTGCCCCAGGCTTTGAAAAAAGTAACTGAAGTATACGGGGATATTGGTGAACAAGTGTGGTGGTTAAGGCTACGACGGAGCAATACTCAGATGTTCAAAAGCGCATATCAGACCGAGAGTCTAATGCTTCTTAGGTAGCTAGTTCTTTATTCGTTTTAGTTTAGAAAACAATCTCTCGTAGAAGCACAGTTATCAGGATGGTAAAAACAGTGTGGTTGCTATAGCAACATTGGGGAAACTGGGAAGAAGGGAGTGGTGCCTCGAATACAGCCGTTATGCAACATCTTTAATTGTGCCTCTCATCCTCCTTAATTGCCAGCCACAACACGTTATGGAAGGAGATTAACTGTATATGAAGCTCTGGGGACAGGTCGTCTGGATACTGGACAGCCAATAAATTGGCAGATGCAAACAGATCTTTATCTTTCGCATACAACAGTTCTTGCGGGCTTGAACATTCCCTGAAAATAAATCCATAAATATAATATCTGTCTGATTGCTGATACAGTGTGAGCACGATAAGGAGGTTGTCCATTCCTAGACTGCATAAAGGGGAACATTGATTCAACATACAACAACATTTAACAAAGTGTTTCGTCACCATTGTACTGTTTCCAGAATTTGGACATTTCTTGACAGTTTGCCTGTTTGTTATGTATGCTCCCCCATTTGTGAGGCGAGAGGGAGTTGAGAGTTGGTGGTCTGTGGTGAAATACCCCACAGCATCTTCCTATCCCATTAGTCAGATAGCTATCGGACACTCCTAGTCTGTCTGGCTCTTTAATGGACCAGTGATTCCTGCTCTGTGCTCTTGACAAAGGCATCTAGGAGAAGCATTAGGCACTGGCTGCTGTTTCTGTCATTCTGATTTTTTTTATGAAAACAAAGAATATACTGAAATTTTTCCTGGAGTGTGTCCCATCCTTATCATCTCTCTGATGACTCTAGCAGAGGATGGTGATGGGGGTTCATCCTGTAAAAGCTGTGTTCTTGTTGAAATAATCAAAGTGTCAAGTTGAACAATTCATGCCAGGGGTTTTCACAAACTACCTGAGAGAAATGGGAGCTTCTACCATTAACCAACCTTGTTTTGTGCTGGGAAAGGTTCTTACGCCATACTGGCTTGCCAAAATGACCTGTACCTGACCACATCCATAAAACTGCAGGGGTAAACAAAAACCTGCACTGAGAATACTTTAAATGGTTCATTCGTTGGTCAAGTGAAACTCCCCCAGATTGCACTGAGTTGAAGGAATGCAAGGAATTTGATGAGGCCCAGCTACAGTAAAAAAAATTAGAACTTAAGGAGGATCACAGAAACCACAATAAAAAATGTCAAAATATGTGCATGCAACATTGACCAGTCATCATATGTTTACAGTAATTGTGATTTCTTCTACTCAATTACTGTAAAAAGAATCCACCCTAGGATCAACACTTTTTGTGAACCTTCTTTGACGCTAGAGAAGTGTAAGCTGCTACCTCTTGGTTTAGGGCTTTCCAGAGAAAGACATTATTATCTCCCACTGGGCACAGACGTCAATTCAACGTCTATGCCACATTGGTTCAAGGTAATTTTATTGGTTTTAGTGCAGTTTGTTTTCATGTCAGGAATCATGGTCATAAACCAGTCCATCATCACAGACTTGACAACATGTTTTACAAATTTCTTTCTGGTCCACTATTAAAATAATGGAAAAATGGCATGTACGCTATTGCCTTACTGTCCCTTTTCCATGACTTAACCACACCTTAGTGTAACCTTTAAATGTTTAGTTTGTATAGTTTCTATAGTTTAGGCCCAAATGTGACAAAAGGGTGATTACTGGGTTTTCCTCTGTAAAATGTATAAAATAATATAAATACTGTCCACTGGATTTATTAACTTCACCCATGTATACCAAAACTTCCAGAAATGAAGGTCTTTGTGGGTGGCCTCTTATGAATGTGAAGTATGCCCTGGTACCAGAAAGATAAACTGAATATCACAGTTGATATGGAACGGCACATATTTACACCTAATTGCTCCGGAGGCCAATATGGTTAAGGTTTGGGAGGCCGTAGCTAGAACCACATGAAGCTGTCTGTCTGATTACCTGCTCTGAGCATGATGAGTACAAGGAAGTCATTTTTTACTATACTGACTGGAGGGGAACATTTATCATAGCTCCGCTAAGCAACAGTTGTTTCTTCACAACTGTATTGTACAGTATGTGGTCCCGAAAAACATGGAGGCCGGGATTCAACTGACTAGACTGCCTAATTCAACAACATTCAACAAAGCTTTGCTAAGTGTTTCTTCACCATTGTACTGTTTCCAGAATGTGACATTTTAATTCCACAGTTTGTTGTGTTACAGCCTGAATTTAAAATGTATTAAACATATTTTGCTTCACTGGTCTACACTCAATACCACATAATGTCAAAGTGGAATTATGTTTTTCAAATGTATAAAAAAATGTATTAAAAATGAAAAGCTGAAATGTCTTGAGTCATTAAGACAAGACCCCTTTGTTATGGCAAGCTTAAATAAGTTTAGGAGTAAACATTTGCTTAACAAGTCACATAATAAGTTGCATGGACTCACTGTGTGTGCAATAACATGATGTTTTGAATGACTACCTCATCTCTGTACCCCAAATATACAATTACCTGTAAGATCTATGTCGAGCAGTGAATTTCAAACACAGATTCAACCACAAAGACCAGGGAGGTTTTCCAATGTCTCGCAAATAAGGGCACCTATTGGTAGATGGGTAAATGTACAGAATGAACATATTCCAAAATGTGCATCCTGTTTGCAACAAAGTAATTCTGCAAAACAATGTGCAAAGCAAGTCACTTTTTGTCCTGAATATAAAGTGTTGTGTCTGAGTACCACTTTTTTTCCCATATTTTCAACATAGTGGTGGTTGCATCATGTTATGGATATGCTTGTAATTGTTCAGGACTGGGGAGTTTTTCCGCGTAAAAAAAAGAAACGGAATGGTGCTAAACACAGGCAAAATCCTAGAGTAAAACCTGGGCCCTCATTCATCAATGTTGCGTACGGACAGAAACGTTCGCAAACCATGCGTGCGATCATTTCTAAGCAAAGTGTGGGATTTATCCATTTGTACTTATACTTGAGAATGTGTGTAAATTTAAGTACACCTCTGACCATGCGTATGCACAGGAGGTTGTGGTAGAAAAGTCAAACTGCTAATGAAATACCATCCACCAGATGGAGAAAGGATTGACATACTGGATCAAATCATCACCTATGAAGAKAAAAGAMAATACATTAAATAGTTTATCCKCTTAAGCTACTAATAGTTTTCTCAGGGTGCTATCAAATTCATGAACATGAAACCATTTAAACCTAATTGAATAATAAAGATCAATTAGAAAGAGWGTGGAATGTAAGGTTGGAGGCAATTTAGTTAAACCAGTTAAATAATATAAAGCAACACTGAGGCATTGTGACTGGTCCAAAATGGRAAATCTTGCATTGCTGGAGGATCTGGCACAAGCTGCATTACGCAGGGAGCGTGTTTTCAATGAGCGTGCAGATTTTTTTGCTGAGAGCGACACTTGGCTTATTAGTAGATTTTGTTTTCTAAGGCATATTTTATTGTATCTCTGCAACCAACTCTCTCCGGTATTAAAAAGGGAGACGAAACGCATCAATGCCATCCCAGTGCGTACCCAAGTCCTCAGAGCCGAATATTGCCTGCAGTCCTTCATGGCACTATTTCATTGACCCCACAATACATACAGTTTCCGTACACTGCTGTGCAACAGGCCAGAGTGAAAAGGAATTTCCATACCATAGCTGGATTTCCCAATGTCATTGGAGCAATTGACTGCACCCACATCGCAATAAAAGCACCATCATTGAACAAATTCAACTTCGTCAACAGAAAAGGTTTCCATTCTGTCAATGTGCAGGTCATCTGTGATTCACATTTGGCTTTGTTGAATGTAGTGGCCAAATGGCCAGCTGGGACACACGATTCAGTCATTGTGCAGAACAGTTCAGTCGGCCTTAACCTCCAGGAAGGAGCTGTTGAGGATGGATGGCTTATTGGTAAGTGACTTATGTTTTATTTGCAAGGTTTTATTTGCAATGTTAGATCTATACTGAGAAACAATATCTGAATGTTGTGTTCATAACTGCAGGAGACCGGGGCTACCCATTAAAAACATGGCTGATGACTCCCCTCACAAACCCCTCAAACCAACAAGAGGCAAGGTACAACCAAGCCCACGCATGCACAAGAACAACAGCGGAGCACACCATAGGCCTGCTGAAAGGGCGTTGGCTGTGCTTGTCTGGGACAGGAGGCACACTGCAATACCAGCCTAGCAAGGTCAAATGCCATTAGGTGAATGTAATACAATGTGCAAATTCGTTTTTAGGTTTGCTACATCGTCAAGGCTTGCAGTGTGCTCCACAACATTGCAATCAAAAATGGCATTCCACTGAATGATACACCCAGACCCGATGAGCCCATGCCTGACAGGGAGTGTTTCCCACCACCCATAGCTCTGGCACTGAGGACAAGAGTCAATATCATACAACGGTTTTAAGGTATCTGTTATTGTAATCAAATCGACAAGGAAAACACATTTACATTGCACTAGAAATTATTGTCTCTCATGTTTGACACAATCAACAAGTTCTTTCAATGATTTATTTATCTTTCTCAGGCTGTAGCATACATCCTCCAGCTGCTGTTTGAGTCCAAGAATTGATGTGTTGATCTCTTCTTGTTGTTTCAAGACTGCGTCAGTCAAAACATGCGGTTCAGCTGAAGCGCTTGCCCAAAGAGGACACCCTTCTGGTAGGCCTGGGGATGAGGGGTCAGGCAAATCACCCACATCTGTCAAGATTTCATGTTTTGTTATTTGTGTTATGTTAATTTTGTTACATTTATTTTGTTATATTTGTTATATTTATTGTCAATACATTTTTTTTTAGATGTGGTCCATGTCTGAATATGGTTGCGAAAATAAAGCTTGTGTCACGCTCTGGCCATAGAGAGGCTTTTATTCTCTATTTTGGTTAGGCCAGGGTGTGACTAGGGTGGGCATTCTAGTTTCTTTATTTCTATGTTTTCTATTTCTTTGTTTTTGGCCGAGTGTGGTTCCCAATCAGAGGCAGCTGTCTATCGTTGTCTCTGATTGGGAATCATACTTAGGCAGCCTTTTTCCCACCTMTGGTTTGTGGGTAGTTATTTTCTGTTTAGTCTCTGTTACCTGACAGAACTGTTCAKTTTTTGTTTTGTTACTTTGTTCGAGTGTATTTTGTGAAATAAATTATCATGAACACTTGCTGCGCTTTGGTACACTCCTTCCGACGACAGGCGTTATAGCTTGACTTACCATCAGTTGGTGTGTCTGGTATTCCTTCAGGGTCTGAGAAAGGGTCCTCAGTATCACAATCACAAATGATGCCAGACACTGAGGTCTCTCCAATTATGCTGCCAATGTGCTGGTCCATAGCAGACAGTGAATAGTCACTCTGCCCTCCTACTGTTGCACTTATATCCCTTTTGTGGATTATTTTGTATTTTTTTTGCATATGTTTTCTAATCAAACCATTTCTTTTTAATTTTGAACTGTTCTGCACTCAGATGAGGCAGAATTCACCACAGCTCTAACCTGCTCCCAAGCAATTTTTTTAAATCTTATTTGTCAAGCCATTGCTGAGGGCTCCAAAAAGTATGGCCTGTTTTGCTTCCACTTCGGTGATCAAAAGTTCTCTTTCTGCATCCGAAATGTTTTTTTTCTTTGTCTTTTTTGATTTCTCCATGTTGGCGGACAGAAATTAGTGACATTTCTTGCAGCTTCAAAAGGAATGTTTGTGACCATAAATTGTCATTTAGGGCAGTTCTTTATGCAAATGAGACTTCACATGCACTAGCACAGTGTTAATAATGTGTCTGATTTATCAAGGCAAAATACTTACAGGTGTGTGTAAATCAAGCGTACGAGCAATTGATAAATACCGACTTTTTTGTACTTGCTAACATTCTACATTTTCTTCGTACGAGTTAATTTAGAAGCTTTTCTATGCAACATTGATAAATGAGGGCCCTGGTTCAGTCTGCTTTCCACCAGACACTGGGAGATGGATTCACCTTTCAGCAGGACAATAACCTGAAACACAAGGCCAAATCTACACTGGAGTTACTTACCAAGAAGACAGAGAATGAGTGACCAAGTGACAGTTTTGACTTAAATCTACTTAAAACAATCTATGGCAAGACCTGAAAATGATTGTCTAGCAATGATKAACAACCAATTTGACAGAGCTTGAAGAATTTTGAAAATAATAATGGGCAAATATTGCACATTATTGTTTTCCAGGTGTGGAAAGCTCTCAGAGACGTACCCAGAAAGACGCACATCTGTAATCACTGCCGAAGGTGCTTCTACAAAGTATTGACTCAGGGGTGTGAATACTTATGTAGATATTTCTGTTTGATTTTCAATACATTTGCAAACATTTCTAAAAACATGTTTTCAGTTTGCCATTATGGGTATTGTGTGTAGATGGATGAGATTTTTTTTTGTTTAATCCATTTTGAATTCAGGCTGTAACACAACAAAATGTGGAATAAGTAAATTGGTATGAATACTTTCTGAAGGCACTGTACTGTATGTCTGATTGCTAATACGAACATGATAAGTTCAAGGAGGTTGTTCATTACTAGACTGAATAAAGGGGAACATTCATTGTATTGTTCCCAGAATGGAACATTTTAAATCCATTAAAATCTCTCCCTTCCTCAACCTTTCCCTCAACATCAGCAAGAAAGGAGCTGATCGTGGACCACAGGAAATGGAGGGGTGAGCACACCCCCATCCACATCGATGGGGCTGTAGTGGAGGCGYTCGAGAGCCTCATGTTCCTCAGTGTCCACATCACTAGAGAATGAACATGGTCCTCACACACCCATGCAGTTTTGAAGAGGGCACGACAGCGCCTCTACCCCCTCAGGAGGTTGAAAAGATTTGACATGAGCCCTCAGATCCTCAAAAAGTTATACAGCTGCACCATTGAGAGCATCTTGGCTGGCTGCATCACCACTTGGTACAGCAACTGAAAGGCACCTGACCGCAAGGCGCTACAGAGGGTGGTGAGCAATGTTTATTTTAAGCTGCAAGGGGGCACACAGCTCCCCCAGGACTGCAGGTGCAGAAGAAATATCAGCACGCACGGAGAAGCAAGAAAATGAACTTCACTGAACTTCCTCAAGTTTTCACTGTTAGTTAACTATCAACAGTTCCCTTTACTGTGGGAATTGTGATCGAATCAACGCAATATTAGTCACTTTCAATGGAACATACCGAAACAAAACTAACTATGCAAGAGATTTTGTTGTAGGCAGAAAGCATCGGAGTAGGATTCTATTGTATTGAGATGACAGGAGTAGGATTCTATTGTATTGAGATGACAGGCACGACTCAGGCACATACTCTGCAGACCGGTGAGCCATAACCAATCAGAGTTGCAGTAGGCCTATATACAAATAGACCATTGCCATATACTGTATGGATGTGTGCCATCCACTTTGAACTGAACTTTTTTTACAGCATGAGTGGTCGTGAGTAGATGAGCTTGTTTTGAGATCAAAGCGAGAGCTATACTTTGTACATTTGTTTATATCCTTTGCTAGTTAGTGAGTTATTAACCCAGTTATAGATAATTCTGAAAAGCGAGTCAGGTAAAGAGCTTTTTTTTGCTTTAAAGGGGAAGTGTTGTATTTTGAGACAGGCTTGATTAAGCCAATAGGCAAAGAGTAGCATAATTTGTCTAATTCTCTGTAATAATGGTATGGGAATAATGATGCATTTATTTTGTAAATGGGTTTCTTGCATCAAACAACACAACAACATTGTCACCTCCTTGTCTGAAGGATAAGTAGATTAACAGGTTAATGTCAAGTCCTGCATGTTTTTTTCAAAAGTCTCATGGAATGTAGTCCTACATTGAACACCACACATTGGCTGATACTGTTTGCTGAATGATAGAACTCTTAGTTCCATGTTATAATGTTACGGGATGTATTTTCTCCATCGTTTTTGATGGTAGGCCATTCTGGTAGGCCTACATTATGATCAAATAGCCACAGTAGCCTACTTGACCACTGTTAAAACTAACTTAAAGCGGATACAGCCTCTGTGTTCACTGAAAAAGCACACCGGAAGTTGCACTGAATTTATACAATGCTCAAGTTTGCGCTCAGCAGACCTGACATTTTTGAGGGAACATTTGGGATGAGTACGGCCCTGTCACGCCCTGACCGTAGAGATCCTTTTTATGTCTCTATTTTCGTTGGTCAGGCCGTGAGTTTGGGTGGGCATTCTATGTCTGGTGTTCTATGTTGTCTATTTCTTTGTGCTTGGCCGTGTGTGGTTCTCAATCAGAGGCAGCTGTCTATCGTTGTCTCTGATTGAGAACCATACTTAGGTAGCCTGTTCCCACCTGTGTTGGTGGGTAGTTATTTTCTGTTTAGTGTTTGTCGTCACCTTACAGAACTGTTCGTTTGTCGTGTTGTTGTTTTGGTTAGAGTGTTCATATTTATTAAAATAACGTATTATGAATACTTACCACGCTGCACCTTGGTCCTCTTCTCCTTCTCCAGGCGACGTTCGTGACAGGCCCAGTATATCACTGGGGCGAAGCTCCCTGCCATCCAGGACCTCTATACCAGGCGGTGTCAGAGGAAGGCCCAAACAATTGTTAAAGAATCCAGGCTCCCAACCCATAAGCTGTTCTCTCTGCTACTGCACGGCAAGCGGTACCAGTGCACCAAGTCTGGAACCAACAGGACCCTGAACAGCTTTTACCCCCCAAGCCATAAGACTGCTAAACAAGATGGCTAAATAGCTAATGGCTTCCCGCTGCTGCTACTGTCTATCCTGTTGCCTAGTCACTTTAACCCTACGTATATGTACATACTGTAGCTACATCAATTACCTTGAACCCCTGCACATGGACTCAGTACTGGTACTTGCTGTACATAGCCATGTTATTTTTACTTGTCACTGTTATTCATTATTCACTGTGTATTTATTGTTCCTGCCACTATTTTTTTATTTTAATTCTTAACGCTGCATTGTTTAAAAATTACACATAAGTTAGCATTTCACTGTTCACCTGTTGTTAACAAAGCATGTGACAAATACAATTTGATTTGATCTGTCTGATTGCTTATTTGAGGATGACAAGTTCAAGGTCATTCGTTACTAGACTGACTAAAGGGGAACATTTATTCAACATTCAACAACATTTAACAACAAAGCTTTGCTAAGCAACAGCTGTCAAACAAGAGCTTGATTTGGATAGCCCATGTGCTTTTCTTCCATTGGGTCAGGTCACAATGACAGGATGCCATTTTGAAACAACACTTCTTCCGTATTTTGAGTTCAGACTCAGTGTTATTTAAGGTCTATGTGAATGCTTTTGTCAATAGTCATGTTTCCTTTACACAATGTTTCCGCCGTTATTTGTTTTCATCAAAATGTCACCACACAAGTAGCTCCTTGGCCATGTCTAAAGGAGCAGCGGCTTAAAAAAATTGACGTGCCCCAGTTTGAATTATGATATGGAGCAATTTTCGTGACAGTAACCAGGCTTCCATCCAACCTTTTTATGCGAGTAAAGTACATGTCGGATAAAAAATATAACAGGCCTTTTTGTCTTCTTTTAATTAGGCAAGTCAGTTAAGAACAATCTCCTATTTACAATGACAGCCTGGGAACAGTGGATTAACTGCCTTGTTCAGGAGCAGAACAACAGATTTTTGCCTTGTCAGCATGGGGATTCGATCTAGCAACCTTTCGGTTACTGGACCAACGCTCTGACCACTAGGCTACCTGCCGCCTGATGGAAAAGATTTCGGTAAACTTTCCAAATGTCGACAAAACAAAATATGGTAGACAAAGTGGGATCTTTTTGTATCGGTAAGATTAATTAATTATGCGATATGTCGGTTGAAATGCTTTTATGTGCATATCAAGTAAACTTGGAGTCACGCGATGACATGTGTGGTCCTCCTACTACGACTCGTCAGGAAAGCATGCAATTTATTAGGCTATAGATTAAACAAGTTATGATGAACTTAACAAAAAGTTTTATCTCAATCTCTTCATTCAAAGACTCAATCATGGACACTTACTGGCAGTTGTGGTGGCTTTGTGTGATGTATTGTTGTCTCTACCTTCTTGACCTTTGTGCTGTTGACTGTGCCCAGTAAAGTTTGTACCATGTTTTGTGCTGCTAACATGTTGTGTTGCTACCATGTTGTGTTGCTACCATGTTGTTGTTATGTTGTGTTGCTACCATGCTGTGTTGTCATGTGTTGCTGCCTTGCTATGTTGTTGTCTTAGGTCTCTCTTTATGTAGAGTTGTGTTGTCTCTCTTGTTGTGATGTTTGTTTTGTCCTATATTTGTATTTATTTATTTATTTTAATCACAGGCCCCGTCCCCGCAGGAGGCCTTTTGCCTTTTGGTAGGCCACCACTGTAAATAAGAATTTGTTCTTAACTGACTTAAGTAAAATAAATAGTTAAATAAAGGTTAATTTWTTTTWWWTTTTTTTTAACAAGGTGGTGGAAGTGCAAGGTGATGAGCTTAATGCTCCTTTCCAATAAATATCTAGGGTCTTATTCTGGTTACATGATCATTGGCTGCCGTTTGACAAATAAAAATTATCTTGTACTTTTGTCCATAATAATCTCATCATGTAAACTATACATGCACTCCAGCCAACTGCACACGGCTAGAGCAAACTTGCCAATATCAGAGTGGGCACACTCGCTATATAAGGCAACCTTTTTTTGTGAGAAAACCATCGGCAGAGTTGAAAATGCGATTGAAACCCATTTAACTTACATTTTCTGTTTGGTGGGAATTGAACAGCAAAAGGTATTTTTATGTGAATTACGTTATCACACACAACCTTTTATTTGTTAATTTGTTCGTTGGACACGGTGGGATGTTTTTGTGTCTCTAAAAATAATTATGTGAGAAATGGCAGTGGAAAAGCCTTTATTGCCAAATATTGACGTAAAAACCATCATATCGAAGTAAACCACAGAGTGGTGAAAGTGAAGGGTGATCTTATTCTAGTGGCATGATGATCGATGCTTGACTGCCATTTGACAAATAAAAATATCCATAATAATCTTACCACGTAGACAAGCCTACCAGCACATCCTAGCCGCACTGTATCTGCGAACTAATGGCTAGAGTGCACGTGCCAAGACCAGAGTAGGCACATTCGCTATTTAACACAACCGTTTTTTTGACAATACTATCGTATTGGGATGGAAACACATTGAACTTTAGATTTTTATTAGGTACATGAAAACTTAAGCAAAAAAGTAAAAGTAAACTTTATCACGCACAGATTTGTATCTGCAAGAAGTCAGTTTGGTGGAAACACACCACTGGTGGAGAAATATTATTTTATGTGGATTTTAGAATATTAGTATGAAAATCTGCGCCAATTGGATGGAAACATTGCTATCGAAAATAATATGTGGCATGATGGATTCCTGTATTGCAGAAGTGTTTCCCGCCAGTCCTCACAGGAAGTTATGAGATGACTGTTAAAAGAAGTGCTGACTCCATATATTTAAATATTAATAGCCAAAGCTATGCTCAGCTGAGTCCATAGATTTACTATTTGGCCATTTAACCATCCCAGAACGAGAAATCCAGCCCTTATAAAATGATTACACACATATCTCATAAACATACAGATGCTATAGGCTACTTCCACCCACGACTTTTATGATCTTAACCATCTCAAATAAGTTTCATTTCACATGTTCACTACTTAAAGGGGTAATCTGCAGTTCAAACGGTTACAAAGCGGCCCACCATTGAGGGATGGAGAAATGCAACCACTCTTAAACTCATGAACAGAGTTACTGTCACGATCGTTGAAAAGAGTAGGCCAAGGCGCAGCGTGCTTAGAGTTCCACATCATTTTAATAAACTTAAACTCACTGAACAAAACAACAAACCAACCGAAAGAACAAACAAAACGCTATACAACTAGCACTGACAGGCAACTAAACATAGACAAGATCCCAAAAAACACAAATGAGGAAATGGTACCTAAATATGATCCCCAATCAGAGACAACGATAAACAGCTGTCTCTGATTGGGAACCATATCAGGCCAACATAGACATACAAAAACCTAGACGACCTCCCCTAGTCACTATCACGCCCCAACCAACACAGAGAATAAACAGCTTACTATGGTCAGGGCGTGACAGTTACGGATGCTAGGACTGACCATCCATGATATCAAAAGTATAGTTTTGCAGATTTTTTGTTGTTGAGGCTATACAGTGTTTGTTTACATTTACATTGGTTACAAACAAAGAAATAAAACAAGCTTATATTTGGGGTTCTGGTGGGGTATAACTAAGCTCATGAGGCATCTATAAGTTATTCTTTAAGAATCAAACAGTATAATTAATTGAAAAGTCCAAAAATGGAGATTGCCCTATTAACTCTTTCAGTCATTGGCAAAATAAATCTGCCACCGATATTTCACTGTTTTCAATTAATTAATTCATGTTTGCCTGGTTTGCTCTGATGAATTGATATTTTCTCAGACTGTAAGTTAGTCAAATAACGTTCCATAGAGCTGGAAAGAAAAAAACGTTAACAAACTTAAAAGCCCTTATATGTCTTAAACACATTACAGAACCATCTAACTGTAGTTCACTACAATTTGTTCACCTGCACCCGAATGCTTCATTGTAGATTGGTAACATTTTCTCTGTCATCTCTGTTTCTTTCACGGAGCAAAGATGTTTAGGGACTGGGGGGGAAATGCAATAATTCTAAAATAAGCGGAAAGAGTTTCTGCGCAAGATGTCCAAATGACATCAGTTTGATCGGTTGAAAGGAAATAGAAAGCTGTGAAAACTACCCAACATGTTTTTCTGATCAAATTTCAGTTCAGCTTGAATGCATATTTGATGTATTTTATGTTGAAATACTATCAGCTTTTATGATGCTGATAAAGATAGCACCTCTACAGATATTATTTATCTGTGCAATCGCATAGTCTCAAGATGCTGAAAAAACAAACATATTTCTTCTCTCCTGTTCCCAAGTTTAGCCTACATTTGGTGTATATAATGCAAGAAATGCTTAATTCTGCAGGAGTTCATATTAAGGCTATGTGATTTCATTTTCCATTGAACCCATCTGAACAGTAGGCTACTGTTCCGTTGACGTGCAATAGGCCAATTTGAAGTACACATCTTGTGATTGTCTAATTTGGCATGTAGGCTATTTGGCGCCCGTACAGTTAGGCCCTATAGTTTAGGCTTAGGCACTAATGCCAAATAAGCTAAAATAATGAAAGAAAAACCTCAATATAGATATAAATTGCACAAGAATGAAAAATGTCTGGATTTTTTAAGGTATTGTTTTCTCTTATTCAACTTGGAGTCACGCCCTTCAATCACAAAATAAAACAGTGTATTAACATGGCAATTACATTACATTTACATGGTGATAACATTGGTAGAAGTATACATTCTTACTGTGACACCAGTTTGTGATTTCCATGACTGCACATTGACAAGTGGAAAATATCTAGCCTGGTCAAGCAGACTTACTGCTGCCATCGCGGTTTTACAGAATGGCCTTAACTATCTCTGTCATTTTTTTCTCAGTTGAAAAAAATGTAATAATGATACGAATATATTTTTTGTACACAATAAAGAAAACCAATTACGGGTCCAAATCGAAATATTGCTCACAGCGTTGATCAAAGCTCAGAACGCTGATATTCTTGATCTGACTGAGTTCTAATCGCACCTGCTTCTTTGCGAACAAGCGGAATCATGAACAGTGGTTTGTTCGTGTTGTTCACCTGTGTCCCCCTGATTTGCATCCCATATTTGCCTTTTTAGCAGCACATTCACCACTCTCTCAAACTGCTAACGCCGCCCTCGCTAGGCAGGACCTGAGACTTGAAATGAACTACTACAGCTCGAATATTGTAAGTGCGCTCTACTCATGGTGGTTCTGAGTCTGAGTATCCATAGCAACAGCTCCGCCCTGGCTACTCGGCTCAGTGAAGAGACATGAGACAGCAGTTAGCTACTTTTCGTTACTCTAAACTCAAAACAAACAAAACTCCTGTCTTATATTTGACGAGGTTGAGGCATTTCTGACACCATGTTATGATCTTAGTCAGATATGTCTGTACTGCGCAGCAGAGCATGCGCAAATGGCTCAGCTTCAAACGGTTAGTGATCAATTTAGTGATACCCGAGCCCTGCCCGTACCTTAGTTATTGATACCTGAGCTCTACCCGGCCCTAACCCCATGTATAATGTTGGGCCGGTCGGGCTCGGATAAGGTAGCAGAGCTTTAACTTGCAGTCGACTCAAGTAGGCAAAAGACAATGTTAAAACCCTCCCGTGACTCCTGCTGTGCCAACAGCCATCCCCTCGCCCCCAAAAAACAACTCTGAGAATGAGTGCACAACTGGTAGGAAATAGTCACCTATAGATATCAGTCGGTCAGGTGGCTAGCTGCCGGCAGAGACTTCTATTGCAGAAACATTGAAGGGCTCTGGCTAGTATTACTTAGCCAGCTAGAAGGATGAAGTAAGAAGCGAACATTAAACAGAGCCTACCTACCCAGAAGGAGAAAAAAAAAGCTACTAAGTTATCAAAATAACTTTGCTTTACAGAGAGGCTACTGAGACAGACAGTGATGTGGTGCTCAGTGGTGAGGCAGGCTACAATGCATGCAGCCTGCCTTGGGGTCATAGGCCCTGAGAAAATCTGTCTTATCTAAAGGAAAAATATATAATAAGATACACTAAATGGCCAAAAGTATGTGTACACCTGCTCGTTGAACATATCATGAGCAATAATATGGAGTTGGTCCTCCCTTTTGCTGCTATAACAGCCTATAACAGTTTGGAACCACCAAGACTCTTCCGAGTGCTGGCCGCCCGGCCAAACTGAGCAATCGGGGGACAAGAGCCGATGGTCACTCTGACAGAGCTATAGAGTTCCTCTGTGGAGATGGGAGAGCCTTCCAGAAGGACAACCATATCTGCAGCACTCCACCAATCAGGCCTTTATGGTAGAGTGGCCAGACAGATGCCACTCCTCATTAAAAGGCACATGACAGACCGCTTGGAGTTTGCCAAAAAGCACCTAAAGGACTCTCGGACCATGAGAAACAAGATTATCTGGTCTGATGAAAACAAGATTGAGCTCCTTGGCTTGAATGCCAAGCGTCACGTCTGTAAGAAGCCTGGTACCATCCACACGGTGAAGCATGGTGATGGCAGCAACATGCTGTGGATATGTTTTAAAGCGGCAGGTACAGGGAGACCAGTCAGGATCGAGGGAAAGATGAACAGAGCAAAGTACAGAGAGATCTTTGATGAAAACCTGCTCCAGAGCGCTCAGGACCTCAGACTGGAGTGAAGATCCACCTTCCAACAGGACAACGACCCTAAGCACACAGCCAAGACAGCGCAGGGGGGGCTTCAGGACAAGTCTCTGAATGTCCTTGAGTAGGCCAGCCAGAGCCCAGACTTGATCTCGATCTAACATCTCCGGAGAGACCTGAAAATAGCTGTGCAGCGCCACTCCCCATCCAACCTGACAGAGATTGAGAGGACCTGCAATGAACAATGGGAGAAACTTCCCAAATACGGGTGTGCCAAGCTTGTAGCGTCATACCCAAGAAGACCCGAGGCTGTAGTCGCTGCCAAAGGTGCTTCAACAAAGTAATGAGTAAATGGTCTGAATACTTATGTAAATGTAATATTTCAATTTAATTAGCAAACATTTCTAAGAACCTGTTTTTGCTTTGTCATTTTGGGGTACTGTGTAGAGACAGATGAAGGGGGAAAAACATCTTAATCCATTTTAGAATAAGGCTGTAATGTAACAAAATGTGGATAAAGTCAAGGGATCTGAATACTTCCGAATGTATGTATATATATATATATATATATATATATATATATATATATATATATATATATAGTACCAGTCAAAAGTTTGGACACACCTACTCATTCAACGTTTTTTCTGTATTTTTACTATTTTCTACATTAGATAACACATATGGAATAATGTAGTAACCAAAAAATGTTTATATTTTAAATTCTTCAAAGTAGCCACCCTTCGCCTTGATTACAGCTTTGCACACTCTTGGCATTCTCTCAACCAGCTTCATGAGGTAGTCACCTGGAATGCATTTCAATTAATAGGTTGCCTTCTTTGTGGAATTTCTTTCTTCTTAATGCGTTTGGGTCAATCAGTTTTCTTTGTGACAAGGTAGGGGTGGTATACAGAAGATAGCCCTTTTTGGTAAAGGTCCAAGTCCATATAATGGCAAGAACAGCTCAAATAAGCACAGAGAAATGACAGTCCATCATTCTTTTAAGACATGAAGGTCAGTAAATGTGGAAAATTTCAACTTTGAAWTTTTTTTCAAGTGCAGTTGCTATAACCATCAGGCGCTATGATGAAACTGGCTCTCATGAGGACCACCACGGAAAGGAAGACCAAGAGTTACCTCTGCTGTAGATCATAAGTTCATAAGAGTTAACTGCACCTCAGAAATTGCAGCCCAAATAAATGCTTCACAGTTCAAGTAACAGACACGTCTCAACATCAACTGTTCAGAGGAAACTGTGTGAATCAGGCCTTCATGGTCGAATTTCTGCAAAGAAACCACTACTAAAGGACACCAATAAGAAGAAGAGACGTGCTTGGGCCAAGAAAAATTAGCAATGGACATTAGACCAGTGGAAATCTGAAATCTTTGGTCTGATGAGTCCAAATTTGAGATTTTTGGTTCCAACTGCTGTGTCTTTGTGAGATGTAGAGTAAGTGAACGGATGATCTCTGCAAGTGTGGTTCCCACTGTGAAACATGGAGGAGGAGGTGTGATGGTGTGGGGGTGCTTTGCTGGTGACACTGTCAGTGATTTATTTAGAATTCAAGGCACACTTAACCAGCATGGCTACCACAGCATTCTGCAGCAATACACCATCCCATCTGGTTTGTGCTTAGTGGGACTATCATTTGTTTTGGGCAATGACCCAAAACACACCTCCAGGTTGTGTAAGGGATATTTGACCAAGAAGGAGAGTGATGGAGTGCTGCATCAGATAACCTGGCCTCCACAATCACCCGACCTCAACCCAATTGAGATGGTTTGGGATGAGTTGGACCGCAGAGTGAAGGAAGAGCAGCTAACAAGTGCTCAGCATATGTGGGAACTCCTTCAAGACTGTTGGAAAGGCATTCCTCATGAAGATCATTGAGAGAATGCCAAGAGTGTGCACAGCTGTCATCAAGGCAAGGGGAATCTAAAATATATTTTGATTTGTTTAACGATTTTTTGGTTACAACATGTTTCCATATGTGTTATTTCATAGTTTTGAGGTGTTCACTATTATTCTGCAATGTAACAAGGGATAAGCTAATGTTTTTTGCCATTTTCTTTAATAAAAGGTAGGCCTGCGACATACCCTCTCATACCCCCTCAATTTGAGTCTTGCTTTTAACTTAACAGCCGTTCACTGACTCGGAGGTAGGATATTTATAGAGTGCATGGTGGATGGAGGAATTGACCGACAAATCCATGGATATAGCAGCTTGTAGCCTAATTTTYTGTGTCAAACAGGTAAGCCTACCTCCTTTTTCTTAAATAGGAATAAATAGACTCCAACACAAAGCCCTCTTGTCATTAGTAATGTCTAATTAAAATGAAGACGGTTGAAATGAATTATGCCAACTTGAATTTGCCTACATTCAGCACCATGAGCTGTCCACATCCGATTGATTGTGCAGCGACTGCTGCTTCAAGTTTCAGAACAACAATGTAAGTTACTTGAATCTGGCTTGTGGTGAGGTCAATAACTCTGCTAAATACATCATGGGCAAGAAACATATTGTTTTTATTCAAACCAAGCTATCAAAGTTGACTTTCGGTCCTCCTTCTCATCTTCGATCTCAGTCTCAAACTGAACAGAGCATAGGGCTTAGGCCATAATATGTCAGAGTCAAGGCCCGCGGGCCACATCCGGCCCGCGAGAAGGTTTTTTACGGCCCCTGGGATGATCTTGATTTATTATTAGAACCAGCCCGCAGACTGCAGCAAGCCGGCAGCCCGCAGATCTTTTTACACGCACCAATACTACATTTCCCACAATGCAACGGTGAGCTCTCTACCAGTGCGTTCCCAACGGCCACAGTTGGCTGATAAAATAGGTATGCTGCCGCTGACTTCGACGCCGATTTGCTGACTTGAAGCACAAAAAAGCAGGTTGGAACTGCTCGGTAACCCATTTGCTGTTGACGTGGAAAGCTCACCACCAAACCTCCAAATGGAGTTGATTGACCTCCAATGCAATGATGCACTGAGGGCAAAATTATGCAGCAGTGGGTGCTGCGGAGTTCGCCCGTTTCCTCCCCGACACAATGCCCCAGCTGCGCATCCAGGCTGCTCAAACGTTGTCTATTTTGGCAGCACATACCTGTGTGAACAACTGTTTTCTTTGATGAACCTGAACAAAACATCACACAGAAGTCACTTACTGCTGAACACCTCCACTCAATTCTGAGATTTCCTCAGCTCAGAGGCCCTTACCCGAACATTGATGAACTTGTGGAAAAGATGGGACACCCACCAAGTATCACCCTCCAACCTCAAACAAGTGAACATTACTGTGCAATCACATATTTAGAGTTTTTACTCAGTTCAAGTTTAAAAGTTAAAGTTTAATATTTGTTTTCACTGCATGTTACTTCTCCTTAAACAAAGTGTTGTTTTTGATAATAGATTTTTGCAACTTTATTTTATTGTATTTCAATCCAATTAATAATTTAAAAAAATATTTCAGTTGAGTGGATGAGTAGAAAATTGCTATTATTGTTTTTTTCTTTGAAGGTAAAATTTAGCCCACTTTTGCTAAAATAGAAAATATAGGCTACTGATGGTGCCTTGAATACCGTTTCTTTCATTTAATGTTCATGTTATGGGGATTTTTATATAAAGGAAATTTGTCTTTTGTGTCTGTATGAAAATTAAAGATTACTGACAGAGCCATAAGAAAAATATTGCCTTATTTATCTGATCATATTGGAATATATTTGTTAGCGTTTTCAGTAGGTTCAATTAGTTCACCTAGACTATATGCGTCATTTAAAAAATGTTCAATGACATTCAAACAGTCCGGCCCTCGGCTTGTAGCTAAATTTTTTATTGGCCCTCCGTCCATTTGACTTTGACACCCCTTGCTATAGGCTATAAGACTAGACATAATAAACAAAACAAATTCTGAAGAAACCTTTGACTTCACTCCTGAACTACCACCATAGCCCTACCCAGCACAGCCATTGTTTAAGCAGCACAACAACAAAAAAAGTTTTAGACAAGCAAGAGCAGAGCAGACCGCGGCTCAGGGTTGGAATGTCCATTGCCGTGTATAATGCAGCCTCYTTTTATTTACACCTTCCCAGCAGCTATATTAAAAATATGCCTTTACACTTAGTAACCTATAGACTATAGACTATGGATCATTTGATTGAGACCACAATAACTAGCCTATAGGCGCAATTGATATTGTGCGCCCAGCGGAGAATCAGAGATGAGAGGCGGCATCGGGCACACATCGACATATAGCCAAATAAGCAACTCATTCTAAAAGACTGATTATAAATTACAAATCACATGACCCTCCTCTGGACTGAAATTGAAAAAGCATGACTCTCCCCTAAGCATGACTCTCCCCTGGTCAAGGTGGAAAGACGATGTGGATTGTTCCTGCATTCCTCGATTACATCTATAAATCTGTGTGAATTATGTCACCACCTTACGACCTTCAAGACAGGATGACTTGAAACGCCAGGCTAGCCAAGCAAACCATCCCAACCAGTCCATTCTGGAAACATGTTTATAATATAGAGACATGCTGTCACAATGACTGGCCTGGTGCCTCCTATTTGAGTCATGTGTGATGTGTATGGATGATCAACCAAGGAATGCTAGCAACAGGCATTACKTGTTTTGGAGAAAAGGTTGAGAACAGTGTAGCATGTACAATGCAAAATGTACAGTAGATCATGGAAATGCATAGGTACTCTCTTAGGGAAAAAAGGTGATATCTAGAACATAAAAGGGTTCTTTGGCTGTCCCAATAGGAGAACCCTTTGAATAACCCTTTTTGGTTCCAGGTYGAACCCTTTCCACAGAGGGTTCTACATGTAACCCAAAAGGGTTCAACCGGGAACCAAAAAGGGTTCTACCTGGAACCAAAAATGGTTATCCTATGGGGACAGCCAAAGAACCTTTTTTTTTTTAAATGCATGCATTTTTTCTGAGAAGGTTTTAAGGTCTTAGTTGACATACTGTGTGCGATTCAAACCCTCGTCACCCACAAAGTGACACTTATCAGAAACAATTGGATGAGACATAAGAAGTTATATGTTCAGTACTATGTGAAATGTGAAATGTGAAATTCAATCATGTTATATCTGTTATGAGCAAAATAACTGGAAAATAACTCTCTGTTTTGAATGTGGTGCTGACTAACACAGAATAAACCTGAACTCGCAAAATAAATGAAAGTCACCACTCTCCTATTCATTGCAGTTTGTCTCGGGCTTCATCGGACTGTGAAATTGAGTCCAAGGGATGAAATAAGCCACAAACAAAAACTAGGACATTCAATTCCAGCTGAAAAGGTGTTTATTTCAAGGTTTTAGACAGCATCTCTTGTTCACATTCAGAACCACTGCGGAAGGAAGCATCTTGGCTGAGGACTCCCATCACTCTGGATGTTTGAAATGGCCTCTTACTGCTCACACCACACACACACACACACACACACACACACACACACACACACACACACACACACACACACACACACACACACACACACACACACACTTTCTCTCTTGATCCTTCTCCATCATGGGGCTTGCACCCAAACTCTACTCAATAGGCATTATGCGTCTCAGTTGGGGGTCGGCACAGTTACAGTGGCCCTCAGGAAAGTAGGTTAAAAACATTAGCAGGTCTGTTAGATGGAGTGAAAATGGCCCCCAACCCCCCATCAGTGTTTTAAATGAAAATAACATATGACCTTTTCAAACAGCACCTGCAAAGCAGTTTTTCTGCTGTTCTGTGGCTCAGCGATACGTTGGGGTTAGGTAGGGCCAGCTCGAGACATGATGCATGGATGATAGATGTTATCTAGTACAGCATAGGAACATATGTGGCTAGGTTGAAGAATGAATAAGAAATGTCAACTTAGGTTCTACTTGGAAAAAAGTTAGTATTTTTAAACAGTTTCTAAAAGGTTTGTCACTTCATCAATCTTTCTGTCTTTATGTTATGTTGCACATGTTGGACATATTTACAGTAGTGCTCTAGTCTTATTATTCAGGTAGGCCAAGTTTCTGTTTGCAAGCATAATGCTTCACGTGTACGCATTAGTGTTTTACCAATAAAACGTTTACTTTAAACTACAGAATTAAGATCAAAACATAAAGATAATGTAATTATATTATTGACTAGGTTTTATGGTTTTACAGTCCTGTCCCCACCAGTAGAAAAATAAATAGCTAGTCTAATGTGGCTATAGATCCTCTACACACTAAGCATAACCTGTATTTAGTAGTATTTTGAGATTCTTCCTCTGAACTCCAAATGACATGTAACTGCCAATGATAACGATTATGAACTGAGAGATGGTCTCTAATAGAGGTGCTTTATGAGCTGTAACTGAATAAAGACAGATTTTCTCGGTGACAGATTGGCTAAAAAAGATAGACCAAATGAATAAAGGTGTCAACAATCACCCGAGGATGGTTTAAAACAACACTGCTCATGCGGATATCTTAGACTATGTACTATCTTTGACCATGTCGAGCTCTCTGTGTGGATATCACTGTTTAGATACTTTGTCTTCTTGGCCAAAGAGCTTGTGAGAGGAGCGCAAAGTCTGTCTCTATCGCACAGCAGGATGATGAACACCTCGCCCAGCGACTGACTGACAAAATCCAGACCCTCCGACCAGACCGACAGACAGACAGACAGACAGACAGAGGGAGGCTGAGTAATGTTGTAGTACTGCTTTACAAGGGAAGTGTTTGTGGAGTGGGGGTTGGCTTGGAACCATTCCAGGCCTGTTTTGTGAGAAAGTAGCTAGGCTTCAGTCCAGGGAAAGGCAGCCAAACAGAACAGTGTCTCAGGATGTCATTAGGGGGCCACTATACAAAAAATGCCATAGCGGCCGCCATACGGAGACATTATGCTGCAAGCATACTAACCACCTCAATACCTCAATGCTAACCATTACATAATGATCTGTTAATCCCCACAGCTGTGGATAATATGATATGGATGATATGTATAGGATAATAATATTGATGTAAATTGGCCAATATGATTTAATTTAGCTAGACAATGTAATGTATCATGTATACTGTATTCCCTGTTTCAATTGACGGGTTGAAACAGGCTATGGTTCTCTWAAAGGCTATATTCTCTGTTCTACTGCCAAGTTGACGGTTTGTGGCATTGGCACCATTGATTGCCAAGTTGAGTGAATGGACAGAACTTGTACTACTGTACGCAGATGAACAACTCAAGTATTCAATGGACTTCAGGTAGAAGGACACAAAGCTGGTACTAAAGCTTGTTGTAGCCACCCAGAGAATTACCTTGGGATCAACTTTAGCAACTATAGAACAAAATGCATTGAAGCTCTCTTTTGGCTGTCAATGTGGATTTTTCGTGGCAGTCCCGTTCAGTCACCTGCACAGACATGGCACTACCTGTGCAGACAATGTGGTCTCAGAGCATATCATATTATTTTGTCAGTAAAATCAAGACGCTCCATGTAGTGTGATATGTTACATTTCGTATGGTATGTATTCATTTGTGGATGTCCATCATCCATTTTGTATGATATTTTATGAATTATAATTCGTACAATATGTTACAACTTGCAATTCATGCAATATGTAACAAATGTGCAAAACGTATGATATGTTAAAAATTCCAATTTATTGTGGCTAACGTTAGCTAGGTGGATAATGCTAACATTAGCTAACTCTAGGGGTTAGGAGTTAGGTTAAAGGGTTTATTAAGGTTAAGGTCAGGGTTAGAGCAAGGGTTATCTAAAAGGGTGAATGTTAGGGGAAGAGTTAGCTAGTAAGTAAATGCAAAGTTCCTAATTATCTTTGGGTTGCTAGACATTCATATTATACACTTACCATCCACCCGACCAACCACCCTCCTTTTGTTTTTTCCTTAAGTAACCTTCTTTCTTGTGTAACCATACCAAACGTAACATATCATATTAATTTGAGTGTCCCGGATTTACGTTTACTATGTTACTTTTAGTCTATGAGACCAGTCTGTTGCAGAGCACATGCCCCTTTGCCCTTCCTGTCACGCCCTGACCTTAGAGATCCTTTTTATATCTCTATTTTGGTTTGGTCAGGGCGTGAGTTGGGGTGGGCATTCTATGTTTTATATTTCTATGTGTTTGGCAGAGTGAGTTATCAATCAGAGGCAGCTGTCTATCTTTGRCTCTGATTGAGAACCATACTTAGGTAGCCTCATCCCACCTGTGTTTTGTGGGTAGTTGTTTTCTGTCTCTGTAACTGCACCAGACAGAACTGTTTCGTGTTGGTCTATTTTTGTTATTTTGTCTTAGTGTTCTGAGTTAAAATAAATAATAACATGGACACTTACCACGCTGCGTTTTGGTCCGATCTTGACTACTCTTCATCAGACGAAGAGGATCGTTACACTTCCAGTCTCCAAAGTGCCCTTTTGGGTGGTGGTATAATTTCCCCCAAATATTTTGGGTATAAATGTTTTTGCACTACCAGCAAGTCGTTGTCAAGTTGATCTGCTTGTTGATCTGCTCACAAGCAGTTGTGCCTTTTTCCCTGTCTGCCCTGTACAAAGATTGTGCTGTGCCAGGTATCCAAACATGCATGGCTTGAGAGATGTGGTKACTGGTCCAGTGTATCTAACTTACAGTGGTGGAAAAAGTACCCAATTGTCATACTTGCATAAATGTTTTGATACCTTAAAGAAAGTTACTCAAGTAAAAMTGAAAGTAAGCCAGTAAAATATCACTTGAGTAAAAGTCGAAAAGTATTTGGTTTTGAATATAATTAAGCATCAAAAGTAAATGTAATTGGTAAAATATACTTAATTATCGAAAGTAAAGTATAATTAATTTAAAATCCCTTAAATTAATCAAATCAAATTGTATTTGTCTCATGCGCAGAATACAACAGGTACAGACCTTACTGTGAAATGCCTACTTACAAGCCCTTAACCAACAATGCAGTTAAGAAAAATGGAGTTAAGAAAATATTAATTAAATTAACTAAAGTAATAAAAAAGTAACACAATAAAATAACAATAATGAGGCTATATACAGTGGGGAGAACAAGTATTTGATACACTGCCGATTTTGCAGGTTTTCCTACTTACAAAGCATGTAGAGGTCTGTAATTTTTATCATAGGTACACTTCAACTGTGAGAGACGGAATCTAAAACAAAAATCCAGAAAATCACATTGTATGATTTTTAAATAATTAATTTGCATTTTATTGCATGAGCATAATAGGTATTGAACAGCCTACAACCATAAGAATTCCGGCTCTCACAGACCTGTTAGTTTTTCTTTAAGAAGCCCTCCTGTCTTCCACTCATTACCTGTATAACTGCACCTGTTTGAACTCGTTACCTGTATAAAAGACACCTGTCCACACACAATCAAACAGATTCCAACCTCTCCACAATGGCCAAGACCAGAGAGCTGTGTAAGGACATCAGGATAAAATTGTAGACCTGCACAAGGCTGGGATGGGCTACAGGACAATAGGCAAGCAGCTTGGTGAGAAGAAAACAACTGTTGGCGCAATTATTAGAAAAATGGAAAGAAGTTCAAGATGACGGCAATCACCCTCGGTTCTGGGGCTCCATGCAAGATTTCACCTCGTGGGCATCAATGATCATGGAGGGAAGGTGAGATCAGCCCAGAACTACACGCAGGACCTGGTCAATGACCTGAAGAGAGCTGGACCACAGTCTCAAAGAAAACCATTAGTAAACCCACTACGCCGTCATGGATTAAAATCCTGCAGCGCACGGCAAGGTCCCCCTGCTTAAGCCAGTGCATGTCCGGCCTGTCTGAAGTTTGCCAATGACCAATTTGAGATCCAGAGGAGAATGGGAGAAGGTCATGTGGTCTGATGAGACAAAAATAGAGCGTTTTGGTCTAACTCCACTCGCCGTGTTTGGAGGAAGAAGAAGTATGAGTACAACCCCAAGAACACCATCCCAACCGTGAAGCATGGAGGGTAAAACATCATTCTTTGGGGATGCTTTTTCTGCAAAGGGGACAGGCGACCTGCACCGTATTGAGGGGAGGATGGATGGGGCCATGTATCGCGAGATCTTGGCCAACAACCTCCTTCCCTCAGTAAGAGCATTGAAGATGGTCTGGCTGGGTCTCCAGCAGACAATGACACGAAGCACACCAGCCATGGCAACTAAGGAGTGCTCCGTAAGAAGCATCTCAAGGTCCTGGAGTGGCCTAGCCAGTCTCCAACCTGAACCCAATAGAAAATCTTTGGAGGGACTGAAAGTCCGTATTGCCCAGCGACAGCCCGAAACCTGAAGGATCTGGAGAAGAAATCTGTAGGGAGGAAGTGGGCCAAAATCCCTGCTGCCAGGTGTGCAAACCTAGTCAAGAACTACAGGAAACGTATGATCTCTGTAATTGCAAACAAAGTTTCTGTACCAAATATTAAGTTCTGCTTTTCTGATGTATCAAAACTTATGTCATGCAATAAAATGCAAATTAATTACTTAAAAATCATACAATGTGATTTTCTGGATTTTTGTTTTAGATTCCGTCTCTCATAGTTGAAGTGTACCTATGATAATAATTACAGACCTCTACATGCTTTGTAAGTAGGAAAACCTGCAAAATCGGCAGTGTATCAAATACTTGTTCTCCCCACTGTACAAGGGGTWCCGGTACCGGGTCAATGTGCGGGGCTACAGGTTAGTCGAGGTAATTGAGCTAGTATGTACAGTACAAGTCGAACGTTTGGACACACCTACTCATTGTTTTTCTTTATTTTGACTATTTTCAACATTGTAGAATAATAGTGAAGACATCAAAACTATGAAAAAAACACATATGGAATCATGCAGTAACCAAAAAAGTGTTAAACAAATCAAAATATATTTTATATTTGAGATTCTTCAAAGTAGCCACCCTTTGCCTTGATGACAGCTTTGCACACGCTTGTCATTCTCTCAACCAGCTTCATGAAATAGTCACCTGGAATGCACACACACAGACAGTGTGGTGAAGAATGCGCAACCGTCAAACTTTTACAGAAGCACAATTGAGAGCATAATGTCGGGCTGTATCACCGCCTGGTACGGCAACTGCACCGCCCACAACCGCAGGGCACTCCAGATGGTGGTGCGGTCTGCACAACGCATCACCGGTGGAAATCTACCTGCCCTCCAGGACACCTACAGCACCCGATGTCACAAGAAGACCAAAAAGATAATCAAGGACAACAACCACCCGAGACACTGCCCCACTACCATCCAGAACGCGAGGTCAGTACAGGTGCATCAAAGCTGGGACCGAGAGACTGAAAAATAGCTTATATCTCAAGGCCATGACACTGTTAAACAGCCATCACTAACACAGAGAGGCTGCTGCCTACATAAACACTTGATATCATTGGCCACTCTAACAAATGGATCACTAGTCACTTTATTAATGCCACTTTAATAATGATGTTTATATATCTTGCATTACTCATCCCATATGTATATACTGTATTTTATACCATCTATTGCATCTTGCCTATGCCGCTTGGTCATTGCTCATCCATATACAGCGGCAAGAAAAAGTATGTGAACCCTTTGGAATTACCTGGATTTCTGCATAAATTGGTCATCAACTTTGATCTGATCTTCATCTAAGTCACAACAATAGACAAACAGTGTGCTTAAACTAATAACACAGAAATTATTGTAATTTTCTTGTCTATATTAAGTACATCATTTAAACATTCACAGTGTATGTTGGAAAAAGWATGTGAACCCCTAGGCTAATGACTTCTCCAAAAGCTAATTGGAGTCAGGAGTCAGCTAACTTYGAGTCCAATCAATGAGATGAGATTGGAGATGTTGGTTAGAGCTGCCTTGCCCTTTAAAAAACACTCACAAAATTTGAGTTTGCTATTCACAAGAAGCATTGCCTGATGTGAACCATGCCTCGAACAAAAGAGATCTCAGAAGACCTAATATTAAGAATTGTTGACTTGCATAAAGCTGGAAAGGGTTACAAAAGTACCTCTAAAAGCCTTGATGTTCATCAGTCCACGGTAAGACAAACTGTCTATAAATGGAGAAAGTTCAGTACTGTTGCTACTCTCCCGAGGAGCAGCCGTCCTACAAAGGTGACTGCAAGAGCCCAGAGCAGAATGCTCAATGAGGTTAAGAAGAATCCTAGAGTGTCAGCTAAAGACTTACAGAAATCTCTGGAACATGCTAACATCTCTGTTGACGAGTCTACGATACGTAAAACACTAAACAAGAATGGTGTTCATGGGAGAACACCATGGAAGAAGCCACTGCTGTCCAAAAAAACATTGCTGCACGTCTGAAGTTTGCAATAGTGTACCTGGATGTTCCACAGCGCTACTGGCAAAATATTCTGTAGACAGATGAAACTACAGTTGAGTTGTTTGGAAGAAACACAAAACACTATGTGTGGAGAAAAAAAGGAACAGCACACCAACATAAAAACCTCATTCCTACTGTAAAATATGGTGGAGGGAGCATCGTGGTTTGGGGCTGCTTTGCTGCCTCAGGGCCTGGACAGCTTGCTATCATCGACGTAAAAATGAATTCCCAAGTTTTTTAAGACTTTTTCAGGAGAATGTAAGGCTATCTGTGAATGTTTACACCGTGTGTTCAACTAAGCATTGAAATTGTAACGAGTACTTTTGGTTGTCAGAAAAAATGTATGGAGTAAAAAGTACAATATTTTATTTGGGAATGTAGTGAATCAAAAGTAAAAGTAGTCAAAAATCTAAATATTAAAGTAAGGGTCAGATGCCCCAAAAAACAACTTAAGTATAAGGGCACAGGGCGAGGCCCAGATGCAGACACGGGAGGCAGATGGTTGGAGTCTCTGATATTTATTAGTATCCAAGCAGCAGGCAAGAGAATGGTRGTGGACAGGCAAAAGTTCATAACAAGGTCAGAGTCCAGGAGGTACAGAGTGGCAGGCAGTATAGTCAGGCAGGCGGGTTCAGAGTCAAGGCGGGCAAGGGTCAAAACCCGGGGGGACTAACAGAGAAAAGGAAAAAGCAGGAGAACGGAGTAACATGCTGGTTGACTTGACAAAACAAGACAAACTGGCACAGACAGACAGAAAACACATAAATACCCAGGGGATAATGGGGAAGATGGGTGACACCTGGAGGGGGTGGAGACAAGCACAAGGACAGGTGAAACAGATCAGGGTGTGAAAGTACACCCCCCCCTCTAGGGGTGCCACCTGGGGTCCTACCTGGGCGCATACCTGGTTGACCGGGGTGCCGGTGGTGGAAGATGGCGATGAGGGCTGGGTCCAGGATGTCTCTAGCGGGGACCCAGCACCTCTCCTCCGGGCCATAACCCTCCCAGTCAACCAGGTACTGAAAACCCCTGCSCCGTGGTCGAATACTCAGGAGGCTTCTCACCATGTACACCGGATGGCCATCGATGACACGGGCCGAGGGGTGGGCCTTGAAACAGAAGACAAAGGGCTGTGAGACACAGGCTCAATCCTAGACACCTGGAACGTAGGGTGAATACGGAGGGCACGGGGTAACAATAGACGAACAGCAGTGGAACTAAGGACTCTAGAGATGMGGAAAGGGCCAATGAAACGGYGGGAAAGTTTGTGGGACGCCACCCGAAGGGGCAGGTCCCGTGTGGATAGRCATACCCGCTGCCCAATACGATAGCGAGGAGCTGGAGTCCGGCGGTGGTCCGCTTGTCGACYATACCTGGAGTTGGTCTTGAGAAGCGCTGCCCGGGCTCCTCTCCAGCTATGCCGACAGCGGCGGACGAACATCTGGGCCGAGGGTATGTTGACTTCCTGCTCTTGTTCTGGAAAAAGCGGAGGCTGATACCCCATGGGGCACTCGAAAGGGGAGAGTCCCGTGGCCGAACAGGGAAGTATGTTCCGGYCATACTCCACCCAGACCAGTTGTCAGCTCCAGGTAGTGGGGTTGGTTGAGACGAGGCATCRTAAGGTTGTTTCCAGGTCTTGGTTTGCTCYCTCCAACTGGCCGTTGGATTGGGGATGGAATCCGGAGGACAGACTGGCTGATTACCCAATAAGGATGCAGAACACCTTCCGAAACTGTGACGAGAACTGAGGACCCCGGTCGGAGACCATGTCCACCGGGAGTCCGTGGATCCTGAAGATGTGCTGCACCATGAGCTGGGCCTTCTCTTTGGCAGAGGGTAGTTTAGGGAGAGGGATGAAATGGGCGGCCTTGGAAAACCCATCCACTACCGTTATAATGATGGTGTTGCCATCAGACTGAGGGAGCCCAGTGACAAAGTCCAGGGAGATATGGGACCAGAGACGATGAGGGACAGTTAGTGGCTGAAGGACGCCGGAAGGGGCTTGCCGCGGAGTCTTATTCTGAGCACAAATGGTGCATGCGGCAACGAAGGAATGGTGTCAGGAACCATTGTGGGCTACCAGAAACGTTGTCAGAGGAACGTAAATGTTCGACGGGAACCCGGATGACAGGTAAGCCTGGAGGAATGAGCCCATTCCAGGACCCGGGACCGGACTGAATTAGGGACGAACAACCGGTTAGCCGGGCTCCCTCCAGGYGTAGGCTGGGAATGTTGTGCCTTGCAGACCAGGGTCTCAATACCCCAGCCCACAGCAGCCACAAGGCATGAGGTAGGGAGGATGGTCTCAGAGTCAGAGGATGTGGCAGCGGGACTGTACAGGCGAGAGAGGGCGTCAGGTTTAACATTATTGGACCCTGGGCGATAGGAAATGGTGAAGTTGAACCTGATGAATAACAGAGCCAACCGGGCCTGCCTGGAGTTAAGGTGCTTGGCTGAGCGGAGATTTTCCAAATTCTTGTGGTCGGTCCAAACCAAAAATGTTCTGCTCCCTCCAGCCAGTGTCTCCACTCCTCCAGTGCCATCTTGACTGCGAGGAGTTACCCACGTCATAGTTTKTTTTTGCAGAGTTGACACAATGGGACAGGAAGGCACAGGGATGGAGCTTTTGGTCCTGGACGGATCGTTGGGACAGGATAGCCCCCACTCCAACGTCAGAAGCATCAACCTCAACCACCAACTGACGGGACAGGTCCGGATGGACGAGGATGGGGCTGTGGTGAACCGATGCTTCAGGTCCACAAAGGCTCTGTCAACCGCTGGGGACCATGTGAACGGTACTGTGGGAGAGGTGAGTGCTGAGAGGGGGGCCGCCAGGGTGCTGTAGCCTCGAATGAAACTCCGGTAGAAATTGGTAAACCCCAGGAAACATTGTAGCTGCACCCTGGATGTAGGTTGGGGCCAATCCAGTACTGCTTTCACCTTTTCCGGGTTCATCGGGACATTTCCTTCAGCAATGACATATCCCAGAAAGGAGAGGGTAGAATGGTGGAACTCGCATTTCTCCGCTTTCACAATAACTGGTACTCCAGGAGGCGCTGAAGGACTTGTCGAATATGGAGGACGTGTTCTTGGGCAGAATGTCGTTGAGGTAGATGAACATGAAACTATTTAACATATCCCGGAGCACACCGTTTACCAGGGCCTGGAAGACCGCGGGGGCGCTGGTGAGTCCAAACTGCATGACCAGGTACTCATAATGTCCACTGGCAGTGTTGAAGGCTGTCTTCCACTCATCTCGTTCGCGTATCCGAACCAGGTCGTAGGCGTTCCGAAGGTCCAGCTTGGAGAAGATGGTAGCCCTCTGGAGAGGTTTGAAAGTGAAACAGATCAGGGTGTGACACTTAAGTAGTATTTTAAAGTAGTTTTACTTAAGCACTCTACACCAGTGATAACTAGTCACCTATATAGTTTAAATATCAACAGTACTGTCACAGCAGCATAACATTTGATTAACACTTGATAACACTGGATTTAACCTACATCATCATAAATATTTGTTCTGGTTGGCTAATATACACAGCAGAGAGGCAGAGGGACATAGAAAAGTAAATCACAATCAGCTAAAGTAATTGAGCAAATAAAATAGCAGATTCACATCAATCATCAACATCAATGATCAGCTGATAGCCCACCCTTTTCCCCCAATGTCAACCATGTCTTTAGTAGGCACTGTAACTAGCTTGTTTACAATTGAAGAGTGAGTGTTGTTGCAGAAATAAATAGATCTATGCTCAAAAATGTACAGTGCCTTGCAAAAGTATTCATCCCCCTTGGCGTTTTTACTATTTTCTTGCATTACAACCTGTAAATTAAATGGACTTTTATTTGGATTTCATGCCATGGACATACACAAAATAATCCAAACTGGTGAAGTGAAGTTTTTAAAATTACTTGTTTCAAAAAATTACAAAAAAGATTTGACGGAAAGTGGTGCATGCATATGTATTCACCCCCTTTGCTATGAAGCCCCTAAATAAGATCTGGTGWAACCAATTACCTTCAGAAGTCACATAATTAGTTAAATCAAGTCCACCTGTGTGCAATCTAAGTGTCACATGATCTGTCACATGATCTCAGTATATATACACCTGTTCTGAATGGTCCCAGAGTCTGCAACACCACTAAGCAAGGGGCACCACCAAGCAAGCGGCACCATGAAGACCAAGGAGATCTCCAAACAGGTCAGGGACAAAGTTGTGGAGAAGTACAGATCAGGGTTGGGTTATAAAAATATATCTGAAACTTTTAACATCCCACGGAGCACCATCAAATCCATTATTAAAAAATGGAAAGAATATGGCAACACAACAAACCTGCAAAGAGAGGGCCGCCCACCAAAACTCACAGACCAGGCAAGGAGGGCATTAATCAGAGAGGCAACAAAGAGACCAAAGGTAACCCTGAAGGAGCTGCAAAGCTCCACAGCGGAGATTGGAGTATCTGTCCATAGGACCACTTTAAGTCGTACACTCCACAGAGCTGGGCTTTACGGAAGAGTGGCCAGAAAAAAAGCCATTGCTTAAAGAAAAAAATAAGCAAACACGTTTGGTGTTCGTAAAAAGGCATTTTGGAGACTCCCCAAACATATGGAAGTAGGTATTTTGGTCAGATGAGACAAAAAATTTGCTTTTTGGTCATCAAGGAAAACGCTATGTCTGGCGCAAACCCAACACTTCTCATCACCCCGAGAACACCATCTCCACAGTGAAGCATGGTGGTGGCAGCATCATGCTTTTGTTTTTGTTTTTCTTGGGCAGGGACTACGAAACTGGTCAGAATTGAAGGAATGATCGATGGTGCTAAATACAGGGAAATTCTTGAGGGAAAACTGTTTCAGTCTTCCAGAGATTTGAGACTGGGACYGAGGTTCACCTTCCAACAAGACAATGACCCTAAGCATACTGCTAAAGCAACACTTGAGTGGTTTAAGGGGAAACATTTAAATGTCTTGGAATGGCCTAATCAAAGCCCAGACCTCAATCCAATTGAGAATCTGTAGTATGACTTAAAGATTGCTGTACAGAAGCGGAACCCATCCAACTTTAAGGAGCTGGAGCAGTTTTGCCTTTAAGAATGGGCAAAAATCCCAGTGGCTAGATGTGCCAAGCTTATAGAGACATACCCCAAGAGACTTGCAGCTGTAATTTCTGCAAAATGTGGCTCTAACAAAGTATTGACTTTGAGGGGGTGAATAGTTATGCAAGCTCAAGATTTGTTTCTTTGTCTTAAACCCCCCCAAAATGTATTTAAATTCCAGGTTGTTAGGCAACAAAATAGGAGAAATGCCAAGGGGGTGAATACTTTCGCAAGCCACCGTAAAAAATGTTCACTATGGAGGAATTTGGTACAGTATGTTAGGAATTTCGAGATTTTAATTATAAAAGTTCATTTTGAGCACTTGGTCCAGTTATAATGTGGGTCGATATAAAGCAGTTCTCTAAGGTACAGCAAGTAGGCTTTTAATTGCAATTTTTTATTTATAAAATTTTACTCTCACTTTCCATATCAAAGTATCCATATGAATTGTTACTCTACTTATCCATAAGGACACCTCCAGAACTTCAGATATCATACTACAGATGATATCCCCCTTGGGCACTGACACAGCCTTATCTTGCGCTAACCTCCTCGGAGTATTCTCATGTCCCAGTACTTGTGAGTCATAAGTACCTGCTCTCACTTTGGGAAAAATACACACAATGAAGGGAAGCAGCTCCCAGAATGCTTCCTTCACAACAAAAGGAAAGGCAGTGATCACCAGAGAATGGGAAACAGACATAAGAGACTCTGTTTCCCCACGGGTATGGTCCCTGTAAGAAGATCCTTTACTTTCTCAACCGACACCACCAGCGGCGGTACAGTTGACCACATCACGTCGCCTCTTACTATTTCCACCAATCCACCCCCTGCTGATTACTCAGTAGCCTTTCCAACACGGTTCTTCTCAGGATGTGTACGCGCTCTGTGTGCTGTGTCTGTGTGCTCTGCTTGAATGCACTAACTGTAAGTCGCTCTGGATAAGAGCATCTGCTAAATTACTCAAATGTAAAACATTGAAATTCTTTGTACATGAGATTTATGAGTTGATATTTGCATCGGTTAGGTTAACTATATTGATGTGACCAGTGGCCATGATATGGGTGGAGCCAGAGCAAGCGTCTAGATGAGGTTTTGTTGCTTAGTCAATTAAGGGTGATGGATGCTGACCGGATGTTGATAACTGTTGGTAGTTGTTGATATTTGTATTGGTGACATAAGCACCATCATTAAAAGGTAATTCAATAGCTCTGATCTTTGAGAGTAAATCCAAGAAKATTTTACAAGGCAACAAATCTGTATCTCTCAACAGTTTGTGTATGTTCTAAGATATGATATTGACAGCAGGCAAACCACAACAGAGATACTGTCAAGAATATATATAATAGATAAATAGATTTTTTTGTAGTTACACAGTGTTACATTTTTGTATTTGAAGCATAGCTAACCATCAACTGTAAAGTGCATGCGAGTAAATTGATTTAGAACACCAAATTATTATTGGCCTTTATGAGCCTTTATGAGATACTGTAGAGAAAGGGTACTCAACTCTTACCCCACGAGGCCCTAGCCTGCTGGTTTTATATTCTACCTAATTAATCATTAATTGCGCACACACCTGGTGTCCCAGGTCTAAATCAGTCTCAGATTAGAGGGGAACAATGAAAAAATGCAGTGGAACTGGCTTTGAGGTCCAGAGTTGAGTTTGAAGGCTGTAGAGCACGTGAGACTGTGGAAGATATGATGTTAGCGTTCCAAATTGCCTTTCTCACACAGTGACAGCAGGCTATCTCTATAAACATAACAATTATGTAGCTAGCGGCTAAATCTTTTTGAACATTTTGGGCAGTCAAAGTTGCTATGTAGTCAATGTCTTTCAACAAACCATTTCTGCAGATCGTTGCTGAGCTGTAAAAGTTAATGAGTCGAAACAAGATCAGTGTGACCAAAAGAGAAACCACAACCCTTACAAAAAAAACATGGAAAAAGCTGCAGTTTCCCATGTGAAAATCATATATTGTTTTACATGTGAAATAGCTGTTTTCACATTGAGCTTTATTTTCACATGTGAAACCATATTTTCCCATGTACAGTATTACATTTCACTTTCACATTTGGAATTGCATTTTCACATGTGAAAAACATTCACGTGAAAATCACATTTGCTGTTTCCCATGTAAAAACCTGTGAAACAAAATCTAATTTGCAGATTCATATGTAAGAAAACATTTACTCCAATGTTTGTAAAGAAAATAAGTGTAACCAAACACTGTAAAGCCTAAAAACATGGTTAAAATTATAATTTGGAAATAATGGATTAGCATAGTCTATGGATTTGAGAGTGGTTGCAATTATAATTTTTTCAAGCGGCTATTAAGGATAGCCACTTCAAACACCTTTAATAGAGTAGTTGTGTTATTATATGGTGCAATCCTCTAGTGAGTAAGTTACTTTTGTACTATCAATCTCAAGCAAAACTGAAGTCGAGAACAGCATTCTTAGTATTGCAAACAAAAATAATGGTATTGAAAGGAAAATATGTGCACAAAAGTATTGATAGCTAAACAAAGTATTGCAAGGAAATCATTTTTAAATGCTAGAAAAATGTATTGRTAATGGATGCAAAAAATGTGTAGTTTTCAGTAAAAATGCTTTGATGATAACGCAATTAAATGAAACGCCTCCCTCTTTCCTGCAATTTTTATTATCTTTGGTTGTTACCCTGGCCTTTGCTTTTGCTGCCTTTTATCTAGTTGCATGTTTTCGAACATGCACCGTAGCACCTGCATCCCACTGCTGGTATGCCTCTGAAGCTGATCAGGGCCGGTCCTGGTTGGTCCCTGGATGGGAGACCATATGTTGCTGCAAGTAGTGCATTATTCATGTGAAATGTCACACGTGGGGATTTGTTACTAGGGGAAAATGTGAAAAATGTACATGTGAAATTTCACACGTGTCCAAAAGAACCACGTCACTTAATTTTTTTATTTTGTTCTCAAAGTGGGGTCTGGAGGTACTGCAGGGGGTCCTGCGGCCATATCTAAATAAACAGTGCATTCGGAAAGTATTCAGAGTCCTTGACCTTTCCCACATTTTGTTACGTTACAGCCTTATTGAAAAATCGATTGAAAAAAAAAAATCTTCAACAATGTACACATAAAACCCCATAATGACAAAGCAAATAACTTTTTTTTTATTCATTTTGGCAATTGCATTAAAAATTTAAAAACAGAAATACCTTATTTACCCTTTGCTAAAATATTCAAAATTTAGCTCAGGTGCATCTTGTTTCCATTGATCATCCTTGAGATGTTTCTACAACTTGATTGGAGTCCACCTGTGGTAAATTCAATTCAGAGACTTGTCCCGTAGCAACTCCTGCATTGTCTTGGCTGTGTGCTTAGGGTCATTGTCCTGTTGGAAGGTGAACCTTTGCCCCAGTCTGAAGTCCTGAGTGCTCTGAAGCAGGTTTTCATCAAGGATCTCTCTATACTTTTCTCCGTTCATCTTTCCCTCGATGCTGATTAGTCTCCCAGTCCCTGCCGCTGAAATACATCCCCACAGCGTGATGCTGCCACCACCAAGCTTCACCATAGGGATGGTGTCAGGTTTCCTCCAGACATGATTCTTGGTCCCCATCCAACCTGACAGAGCTTGAGAGGATCTGTAGAGAAGAATGGGAGAAACTCCCCAAATACAGGTGTGCCAAGCTTGTAGCATCATATCCAAGAGGACTTGAGGCTGTAGTCGCTGACAAAGGTGCTTCAATAAAGAACTGAGTAAATGTTCTGAACACTTATGTAACTGTGATATTTCAACAACAAAAAAAAAAATTGTTGCAAAAAACAGTTTTGGTTTTGTCATTTTGGGGTAGGTTGATGAGGGTGAAAAAAACAACGATTTAATCAATTTAGAGGCCGTAACATAACAAAATGTGGAAAATGTCAATGGGTCTGAATACTTTCCGAATGCAGTGTGTGTATACAGTTGGAGTCAGAAGTTTACATACACTTAGGTTGGAGACATTAAAACTTGTTTTTCAACCACTCCACAAATTTCTTGTTCACAAATTATAGTTTTGGCAAGTCGGTTAGGACATCTACTTTGTGCATGACACAAGTCATTTTTCCAACAATTGTTTACAGATAGATTATTTAATTTATAATTCACTGTATCACAATTCCAGTGGATCAGAAGTTTACATACACTAAGTTGACTGTGCCTTTAACAGCTTGGAAAATTCCAGAAAATGATGTCATGGCTTTAGAAGCTTCTGGTAGGCTAATTGACATAATTTGAGTCAATTGGAGGTGTACCTGTGGATGTATTTCAAGGCCTATAACCTGAAAGACCGCTCAGCAAGGAAGAAGCCACTGCTCCAAAACCGCCAATAAAAAAGCCAGACTACGGTTTGCAACTGCACATGGGACAAATATTGTACTTTTTGGAGAAATGTCCTCTGGTCTGATGAAAGAAAAATAGAACTGTTTGGCCATAATGACCATCGTTATGTTTGGAGGAAAAAGGGGGAGGCTTGCAAGCCCGAAGGACACCATCCCAACCGTGAAGCACYGGGATGGCAGCATCATGTTGTGGGGGTGCTTTGCTGCAGGAGGGACTYGTGCACTTCACAAAATAGATGGCATCATGAGGGAGGAAACTTATGTGGATATATTGAAGCAACATCTCAAGACATCAGTCAGGAAGTTAAAGTTTGGTTGCAAATGGGTCTTCCAAATGGACAATGACCCCAAGCATACTGCCAAAGTTGTGGCAAAATGGCTTAAGGACAACAAAGTCAAGGTATTGGAGTGGCCATCACAAAGTCCTGACCTCAATCCCATAGAAAATTTGTAGGCTGAACTGAAAAAGCGTGTGCAAGTAAGGAGGCCTACAAACCTGACTCAGTTACACCAGCTCTGTCAGGAGGAATGGGCCAAAATTCACCCAACTTATTGTGGGAAGCTTGTGGAAGGCTACCCGAAACGTTTGACCTAAGTTAAACAATTTAAAGGCAATGCTACCTAATTGAGTGTATGTAAACTTCTGACCCACTGAGAATGTGATGAAAGAAGTAAAAGCTGAAAGAAATATTTCTCTCTACTATTATCATTTCATTTCATTTGACATTTSACATTCTTAAAATAAAGTGGTGATCCTAACTGACCTAAGACAGGGAATTGTTACTAGGATTAAATGTCAAGAATTGTGAAAAACTGAGTTTAAATGTATTTGGCTAAGGTGTATGTAAACTTCCGACTTCAACGTTATATACATATATACTGTATATATATATAAATTCTTACATTTGTGTATTTTTTATGAATATTACTAACAACAACATATTAAACTAAACTAATTTTGGCCAAGGGATCTGTGGAATAAGTTTAGAGGGTGTAAACAATACATTAATAATATTATTAATGTAAAAGGTATGTTCTTAACCCTGGGCAACATTGGCCTGGGAAGCTCAAAAGGATATTGGTATCCACAGTACTCCACCAATTATACATTTTGTTCAACTCAATACTTCTTTTATTGCCAAAAAATGTTTGTTTTTTACATAAATGGACTGTAATTTCAGCTTTAAAACTGCAACGTTTTCTCTCTGCCTCATAGATATTTTTTTTTGAATTGCAGGATATTATCTTTAAAGTTGAAACACCCCAAAATCTCTCTGCTACATGACAAAATGTGTAGAATCACAGGAAATTAGCTTGAAAACGTTATACTTTTCTCTCTAGGGCCTTTAAAGGGATACATCTGGATTTTCGCAATGATGCCCTTGATCTACAGAGTCAGATGAAGTCGTGGATACCATTTCTATGTCTCTGCCTCCAGTTTGAAGGAAGTTGATAACTAGATTTATCGCAATTGCTAACTTGCATGCTTGCAGATACCAAATACTTCCAGTCATTGCGCCAATGCTGTGTTTGAGACCACCTAAAGTGAGACTGATTCAAGACCAAGACCGGAGGGGGGGCAAGACAGAGTCGTGACCAAGACCGGCAGGGGTCCAAACCGAGTCAAGACCGAGACCAGAAAAATGTTAGTCCAAATCAATAACATGGTTGTAATTGTGTCAAATCACCATCATAATAAAAGTTCAAAATGTCCAGTATTTCTGTGTTCATATTTCAGAAGAACATATGGATTCTTTAGATATTCCGAATAGTGAAATAGTGCATGCTGGGGGCAAATAGAGAGCCAAACAAATGATCACTAACCCAAACAGGTATGTAATAGATACAAACACAAAATAGGTTACAACTTCCATCACTCTTCCTTACCATCGAATCAAGGAATTTCTGTTGAGCGGGACAAAGTTTGAGGATATTTTTTTATTAAAGTAAAGGACAATCATTTTATGGGTAAAGTAGGAAGTCCTGGCTTTACTCTGTTGGTCTCGGAAGAAATTACGAGTCTTCATTGTCCGAGACCAAGTTAAGACCGAGTACAATCCCTGAGACAGGACCTCAGTTTCTAGCACTACGACACTCACACTGCATTGCACTAACGTTAGTTAGCACTGGCTCACAAAACTACCTCTAACTTCCATCATACTGGATGCAGAGACATAAAAATGGTATCCATTAGACTCTGGTGAAGTAGATAAAGGGCTTTGTTATCAAAATCCCGAAGAATCCCTTTAATATGTTTCTTCCTAGGGCCGAGACTTGGTTTGTCTGGCCATGTACCGCAGAAGTCATAGTAACTCCTTAAATAATATTATGTATCTCACTCGAGTTGTGTTCTGATTATGAGTGGGTCCCTGATGAATTTGGATCACATAAGCGGTCCCCGGCCCCAACAAGTTTGAGAACCCCTATTTTAAACCAAACCAGTGGGGAGTTTGTATCTACTAAGGAATCTCAAACGTCTCTTTGCTTGTCTGACAAGCTTCTCCAAGTGTGTCAATCCATTTCCTTTTGTTTGCAGATAAGAATCCTAACATTGTGTAATTTTGTGTGGTCAGATTCTATTGTGTCAGATTGTTATGGCACTGTCAAAGAGCATTCTCTTGACTCTCTAAGAATCCATTCTATTTTAGAATCCATCTGATGCTATGCTACCACACTGCCTGTTGTGTCAAATCCTGCCTCTGCATCCCTATTCCTACTATTGTCTTTTATCAGTTCACAATACACAATCACACCAACATTTGGTTTAAAAAAACATCCCAACAATGAATTGGCAAGATTGTGCAATGCCTCCCACTTCCACCCAAAGTCCTAAAAATGTTATGGCTTGCATCCTATCACACAAACCAACAGTAACACATATAGAGAAGTACTCTCGATAGCCTTAGACTCTGTTATGTGATGACATCATGGACACAAAGTTGTTGATTGCATAATCTCTCATGGAAATACTACGTAATCGAGCATCTGACCAAATTACACAAGATTTTATTGGTTGCACCCTATTGTATAGAACAGAAATTACCAGGTATGTCCCGTAAGGGAAAAAACGTGTTCCAATGTCATGACTATTACTTGTGTTCCCTGGAGGAAGGAAATTAGGTATAGCATACTATTGGGAGTCACACTCTCGCGACTTCGGTTGAAGGATCTACAATCACGCCAATGAAATCCGTGCCTCGCTGGAAGCCCGCATTCCACAGGTGATAAGCGTGAGGTTCAGATTCATTCCTTCAATTTAATACCCGTCTTCATCGAGCCCAGGAACGGGCTGTGCTGGGCCAAACTGGTGTCGTACCTCGTTTCCCTCCTTCTTGGGAACAATAGTTGTAGTCATAATGTTACATTCCCCTTCAGTCAGTCAACATCGGTACAACATACTATGGGGAAATATATTCACGCCCCAAGCTGACCCCAACAGATACTTAATGAAACAGCCCATGGCAAACCACCTAGACCTGACCCTGCCAGATGCGCCAGTCTGGGTATTGCACACATGGAGCGCTGCCTAGTGACTTTCCCCTGTCCCAGCCATAAGCACACTGTGTGCTATACTGGAAGCAGTGACATCCAAGTGATAAAACTTCACAAAAGTGTGTGGTGATGCCCAACTCAACGCAGCAGAAATATCTCCTATAGTCAAACCTTTACATAATGCCCAAGATGTTGCCAGACCCCTTGTGGAGTGGGTGCATACACTGCTGTAGGTAATCKTTGCCCCATGCTGCTCTATGCCAGGGAGATAGCCTCCACAATTCAGTGGGAGAGACGCTGCTTAGAGCGCCCTGTGCGAGCTGGATTAGCAAAACAGGCAAAAAGTTGGTCACATAACCGGGTATCAAAGGGTCCGTTCAAACATACGTCCGTAAAGCTCATGGCTTGTAAACCACTATTTCTCTTCTAAAGCAAAAMGAGGAGGCAAAAAGGGAAATAGCTCAAAGGCTAAGGATCTGTAGGACATAGCCATGACTTTTCTGGCGAAGGCCGCATTTGGACTCAACGTCACCTTAGAGTTGCCAGGGGCGAACTGAGTACAGGAAGGGTGTACTGATAACGCACGGAGGTCCCCAACTTGTTTAGCCAAGGCCAATACCATGAGCAGGCAGGATTTTTAGGAGAGGATCTTCAGATCCACCGACTCGAGGCTCAAAGGGGGCTGAACACAGTGCCTCCAAAATCAGCGCCAAGTCCTATGTGGGAGCTATAGGTTTAGAGACTMGTCTGAGATGACATACAACTTTCAGGAACCATAAGGATGTGCCTCACAGAGCACTGAAAATGAACAAATCCTTTATCTTGGCACCAGAGCTCAAAATCTTGCCTTTTATACACATACAGCCTTCTTGTGGAGGGCGCCGTTGCAAACTGAATGGTAGAAATAACATTCAGCGTTAAACCTCTAGCCATCAGATTGGCCCTGGACCGTAGGCCTAACAGGGACACCCGAAGCGACCGGCTTAGGCTGCGAGATGCATCCAGGTGAGTGGCTAGCACTCAGCACTGGAAGGGCTGCATCAACAATAGCCCCATGGGAACYACTTCCATCACAGAAGCCATCATCCCCAGTAGTCACAGGCACTGGCGAAAATGCACTGAGTGACCGAGATGAAATTTGGCTAAGCAGAACCAGATCCCGGACACCATCCGTGGGGATAGAAAAAACGCGATAAGCGAGTGACTCTAGCTCGAAACCCAGAAATGGAATGCACTGAGATGGGGTCAGACAGCAAATGTTCTTGTTTCTTATGAAGCCTAAAGACTGAATATAGGACAGTAGCATGGATGTGTGTAACAGTGCTTGCCCCCTCGACTTACAGCCAATCGCTGTAATAGCCAGCGGCTCGTGAGCATTCTGAGTTTGTAAACTCTGAGGTGATTTCTGGGAAGGAAATTCCCATCCCTTTTCGTAACCAGGAATACCGGCTGTACCAGCCGTCACAGATCTTTCAATATAAGAAACACAGGGTTTGCCTGCTTCTGGAGATGGGAAGATATTTCCTCCCACAAAATGGGCACTGAGGCCTCGGAAACAGTCGACGTGATGATGCTGCAGAAGCATGGGGGATGCACAACAAATTGTAGCCTGTATCCTAACATCAAGTGCGATCTGAAGGGGCAGGATGCTTCTCATTCCTATGTTTGCAGGAATGAGAAGCGTTAAGCTGGAAACAGACAGCCCCATTTCGGGGCTCATATGAACCACAGCGACTGCATGTGGGATAATAACGTGGTCGTGTCCAACTTTGTTCGTTCCCTTGACTCCCAACAACTAATCACCTAAAGAGCCCATAACCTGTATCCCTAGACACCTCATAGGGACTAGTGACCTTCAGGCAGGAATCAGCAATGAATCCCAGTAATGAGACACCCATGGGGGAGGGGCACCCCCTTGTGGACAGTAACCCAACTTATCACTCACCCTGGGGAGATTGATACACCCCCTGAACCCTATGAACACCGTGGAACGTGGGGTAACATAGGGGGCAGCATTAAACATGGACAAGCTTCCAACATACGTTGTGCTTCCGTGAGACTGTATAGCCTGCATGAAGACTGGGCCCTTTACAGGCACAGGGGTCTCTGGCAATGGCTGACGTAGTATCCCATTTGCCAAACGTGGAGGCACTGTTGTCACAGTAATGTTTTTTGCAGAGGGGTGAATTGGTCATTCAYACCCATACCAAGGTACCTCACTCTGGGGGTTACCCCAGCCGAGTGCTTGGGGAGGCTGCTTTTTCATCGGAGGTGCACGCAAACCCCGCTTCCTTCACTCCAGGAATTGAAAATAGGAATGGGGTTTCCATAAGGCCGGGGGAAGCTAGTAAGTTTCCCTCGCCGGAAGTTAAGCATGCTAGCCAARGCTAGCCAGGAGGCTTTTAAGCCTAAGCTAGGCTAGCTAACCTCTTTGAGGGCAGCATAGTCCGTTAAGAATAACCAAGCGAATCCACCATGGGGAGGCAGGAATAGCTAGTAATAGCTATCTCACCTCAGCGAGTTAGCCAACCTGGCTTGCATTGCAGTGCTTATTAAGCTAGCCCGGTCTTGAAAGTACACGTAAGTCCGGAACACTGAGGTGGGACCCTTCATCAACAAGTCTGGGAAGAGAGGCAAGCGGTGCTTTACCGAGGTAGACACAGGCGGCGGGGGGTACCCACCAAACCTGGCCGCCCTCTCTCTACGAGTAGCATCCCGTAACCAGCATCAGCTCGCACAGTAGCCGGGTTGGGCAGGGCCAGCCACCGCAAACGCGACGCCCAGGCAGACAAGACATTTGCACCGACCACCCAATCCATCTCCACTTCCTGCACCTTGGTCTCAGCCAATGTACCGGCATCCGGGAAAGGAAAGTCACCATCGGTTACTCCAAGCTTTCTCAAGAATACTACATGTCTTTCCAAGGAGTTTGTACGCAGTACGTGTAAATGCGCACATGGACTGGCTCGAGTGAGGGCCGCCTGTGCGTGTTCCAAGCAGAAACTAACTACACATAGATCGTGGGTATCTTTCAGAGAAATGRTATAACCACATGACTGGGGGCACAATCTCGACGCCGAACCCGGCTTAGTCATCATCGTCTCGGTTGTTTTGTTAGCCATCTTACTCATTGCACCAGCAAATTGAAGAATAGCTTAGTGTTTGTGACTAGAAAACTTATGAGAACAAATACAAACTTCAGCACACAACATCCAAGGGCTGAGCACGCTCTACCACTATGGGACAGTCTCATTTTCCAAATGTTTGTTTTAGTAGCACGAATTGTTCCTGTTACCCCCCTAGGTAAAGAGAGAAATAATTGAAGGAATGAATACCACCTATCACATGTGGAAAGCGGGGCTTCCAGCGAGGTGCAGATTTCATTGGCCTTGTCAGGCGTGATTGTAGATCCTTCAACCGAAGTCGCGAGAGTGCGACTCCCCATAGTATGTTGTGCCGAAGTTGACTGACTGAAAGGGAACACATGTTTTATGTGATCACGTGATCTTATGTGAAGTTAATGTGATAACGTGACAACATGTAAAGCAACATATGATAAGATCAAACTACACATGTAAAATTGTAATAAATAAATGTAACTAATTCCATATAATTGTGTGTTTTAGCTGTTCTGTGAGTTAAGGCGTTCCTAAAGTCATACATATTTCATTAACAAATTTGTCAGTGAGCCTGACTTATTTAAATGTCAGTTGGAACATCACATTAGAGAAGACTGGTTACAAGGACAGCCTTTTCCACTCTTCTCTGGAACAAGACAATTTAATTATGTAATTTATTCAGTCATGTTGATATTGTTACCTAGATCGATTAGTTTAACTTCTTATACTGTCATTTGCAATCTTTCTAAAGAACGGAATAATGCTTCGTGCATGCGTTTATCCGGGTTTTTGACAACACATGAAAGAGTGAGAAAACCATAAGAAATCACAGGATGGACATTCAGGAAAAATATTGTCCAGAAGTTATCTAAACACATTATAGAAACACGTAAAGATCATCTTTACAATCACCAAGTCTATAGGCCTACAGTTGTACAACAGGGAGTTAAAGAGAGAAATTAAACAGGAGTGACAATGCCATATGTGGAATAAATATTCAGGAAAATATTGTCCAGAAAGTATGTAATTACATAGAAACACTTGTGGAAGCTCATTCCTATTGAAAGATCTGGTAGAATGGGTTGTAAATTGGGATGGGACTGATAATTAATCATTAAAAAGGGTTCCATACAAAAAACATCTTTGTCAGACAGTGTGAAAAGTTATTTTTACCCTGGGAACTATCTCAGATTTATTTTATGGCCCCTTGGCCCTGGGTGTGCTTCCGAGCTAAAATCCAGACATTATTTGTGTAATCAGAAGGAAAAAAAATAGAGAACATGTGTACTCGACTATTGTTGTCTTCCCTGCCTTTCCAGCCATTGTCTCTCTATTTACTCTGAGGAAATCAAACCGAGTGTCAGAGGAGCAAGTACAAGAGGAGGCCAAGGTTGGGACTACCAGGGGTCAGTCATTCCTTCTTGATTGAAGCATGAACTTTTGCGTGTGGACGAAAGTGGCTGTGTAAGACATACAATGTGCGGCCTACGGATACAGATGAAGACGGAAGTTTACATACACCTTAGCCAAATACATTTAAACTCAGTTTTTCACAATTCCTGACATTTAATCCTAGTAACAATTCCCTGTCTTAGGTCAATTAGGATCACCACTTTATTTTAAGAATGTGAAATGTCAGAATAATAGAAGAGAGAATGACTTATTTCAGCTTTTATTTATTTCGTCACATTCCCAGTGGGTCAGAAGTTTACATACACTCAATTAGTATTTGGTAGAATTGTCGTTAAATTGTTTAACTTGGGCCAAATGTTTTGGGTAGCCTTCCACAAGCTTCCCACAATAAATTGAGTGAACTTTGGCCCATTCCTCCTGACAGAGCTGGTGTGTTGTTCTGGGACCTCAATCCTATAGAAAATGTGTGGACAGAACTTAAAAAGCGTGTGCGAGCAAGGAGGCCTACAAACCTGATTCAGTTACACCAGCTCTGTCAGGGGGAATGGGCTAAAGTTCACTCAATTTATTGTGGGAAGCTTGTGGAAGGCGACCCAAAACATTTGGCCCAAGTTAAACAATTTAACGGCAACGCTACCAAATATTGAGTGAATGTAAACTTCTGGCCCACTGGGAATGCGATGAAAGAAATAAAAACTGAAATAAATAATTCTCTCTTCTATTATTCGGACATTTCACATTCTTAAAATAAAGTGGTGATCCTAACTGACCTAAGACAGATAATTGTTACAAGGATTAAATGTGAGGAATTGTGAAAAACTGAGTTTAAATGTATTTGGCTAAGGTGTATGTAAACTTCCGAATTCAACTGTACATACTTATACATATATACACACATACATATAAATACATATACACTAACGTTCAAAAGTTTGGGGTCACTTAGAAATGTCCTTGTTTTTGAAGAAAAAGCACATTTTTGGTCCATTAAAATAACATCAAATTGACCAGAAATACAGTGTAGACATTGTTAATGTTGTAAATGACTATTGTAGCTGGAAAAGGCAGATTTTTWATGGAATACCTACATAGGCGTACAGAGGCCCATTATCAGCAACCATCACTCCTGTGTTCCAATTGCATGTTGTGTTAGTTATTCCAAGTTCATCATTTTAGAAGGCTAATTGATCATTAGAAAACCCTTTTGTAATTATGTTAGCACAGCTGAAAACTGTTCTGATAAAATAAGCAATAAAACTGGCCTTTTTTAGACTAGTTGAGTATCTGGAGCATCAGCATTTGTGGGTTCGATTACAGGCTCAAAATGGACAGAAACAAAGAACTTTCTTCTGAAACTCGTCAGTCTATTCTTGTTCTGAGAAATGAAGGCTATTCCATGCGAGAAATTGCCAAGAAACTGAAGACCTCGTACAACGCTGTGTACTACTCCCTTCACACAACAGCGCAAACTCTCTAACCAGAATAGAGAGAGGAGTGGGATGCCCCGGTGTACAACTGAGCAAGAGGACAAGCACATTAGTGTGTCTAGTTTGAGACAGACGCCTCACAAGTCCTCAACTGGCAGCTTCATTAAATAGTACCCGCAAAACACCAGTCTCAACAGTCAGTGAAGAGGCGACTCCAGGATGCTGGCCTGCTAGGCAGAGTTCCTCTGTCCAGTGTCTGTGTTCTTTAGACCATCTTAATCTTCTATTTTTATTGGCCAGTCTGAGATGGCTTTTTCTTTGCAACTTTGCCTAGAAGGCCAGCATCCCGGAGTCACCACTTCACTGTTGACGTTGAGACTGGTGTTTTGCCGGTGGGGGGGGGTTAGGGGGCCTCAAGCCTACAGCTTGTTGGCATCGAGGGTTTAAAAGTGTTCCACCTTGCGCATGAAACCCTTTCCCTGGTGATTTATAGATCTATAGTATGTTGCGCATTGATGCACACAGTGTCAGGAAGATGAGTAACCACAGTGGTTTGGAAGTTAGCGTGTATTAAATTACTACTCTCTATGGCATTAGCAGAAGACATTCATCAAGAGCTTTACATAGCCGACTATAAGGACACAAGGCGAAACCCAGATGCAGACACGGGAGGCAGATGGTTTGAGTCTTTGATATTTATAGTTAATCCAAAAGGGGTAGGCAAGAGAATGGTCGTAGACAGGCAAAAGGTCAAAACCAGTTCAGAGTCCAGGAGGTACAGTGTGGCAGACAGGCTCAAGGTCAGGGCAGGCAGAATGGTCAGGCAGGCAGGTACAGAGTCCAGAAAACAGGCAAGGGTCAAAACCAGGAGGACTAGCAAAAGAGAATAGACAAGGCAGGCGCACGGGAAAAGCACGCTGGTTGACTTGGAACATACAAGTCGAACTGGCACAGACAGACAGAAAACACAGGTATAAATACCCAGGGGATAATGGGGAAGATGGGTGACACCTGGAGGGGGTGGAGAAATGCACAAGGACAAGTGAAACAGATCAGGGTTTTACACTGAACTAAGTAGTACAGTGCCTTCAGAAAGTATTCACACCCCTTGACTCCACATTTTGTTACAGCCTGAATTAAAAAATATATACATTTTGGATTTTGTGTTACTGGCACAATACCTCATAATGTCAAAGTGGAATTTAGTTTTTTTTTWATGTTTACAAATTAACAAAAATGGAAATTTGAAATCTCTTGAGTCAGTAACTACTCAACGCCTTTATGGCAAGTCTAAATAAGTTCAGGAGTTAACATGTGCTTAACAAGTCACATAAGTTGCATGGACTCTGTGTGCAATAATAGTGTTTAACATGATTTTGAATGACTGCTTCCTCTCTGTAAAGCAGTGAATTTCAAACACAGATTCAAACACAAAAAACAGCGAGGTTTTCCAATGTCGTCGCAAAGAAGGGCACCTATTGGTAGATTGGTAAAAAAATAAGACATTGAATATCCCTTTGAGCATGGTGAAGTTATTCATAACACTTTGGATGGTGTATCAATACACCCAGTCAGTACAAAGATACATTTGTCCTTCCTAACCGCTCAGGAATTTTACCATGAGGCCAATGGTGACTTTAAAACAGTTACAGAGTTAAATACCTGTGATATGAGAATACTGAGGACGGATCAACAACATTGTAGTTTCTCCAGGAATTTCTCTGGCCAGGAGGAATGAGAGAAGAGAGAGAAAAGAAATCAGAAGGCGGCAGACTGAACACAGCTGTGCAGATTGCCTCAAGACAAAAACGTTATCTTCAATATCTGTAAGTTAGACTAAATACTTGTAAATACTTTACAAACTTGTGAGTAATAACCTTCAATCTGGCTAACACCACAAACCGAATCATAAGGCAAGAGAAACGCATCGACAAATATTACGAAAACAGGTAACACCAAACATGGCGGAGGTTAAACAAGGAGAACCAAATAACCAATCTCCAAAAGAAAACGTGACTCCGACGGATACAGCCGATTTATGCTTCTCACCACAGGAATGGTAAGGGTGGAAACCGATCTGTTAAAATCAATAAATGACAAACTGGGCATACTTGAATTAGTCAATAAAGATATAAAGGAGTTGGAAGGCAGGCCTCGAGATGAGTGACGAAATAGCTGCGACAATGGAGAAAGAAACAAACATGTAAGGACCGACACTGGAGAAGAGAAGCAGGTACGGCGAGTTGAACATTTAATGTGGAACAGACATCAAACAGGACAGAGCCAGCGTCAGAACCGGGTATACAAAGACAAACAAACATTAATCCTGAGGCAGGGAACAGAGCTTGGGAACAGACAGATATAGGGGAGGTAATGACACAAGTGATTGAGTCCAGGTGAGTCCAATAATTGCTGATGACAAAACAAGCTAAAAGTGACAATCAATAAGATTCAAACGGATGTTAAGGAGAATATCTTTCTGAGAGAAGCCTTACTTGACATACAGACTACTGGTAACCAAGAAAAATAAGGCAGTTCCTAAAAATGTGTTGAAGGAATTCTTTCTTACAACGCTTCAGATCCCATGCGAAGCTGTCAACAAAATCCAATTCGAACTTGTACACCGTTTCAGACAAAAAAGACAGAGATATGAGTGGCCAATTGTTGCCAAATTCGCTTTCTTTAAAGATAAATAATGGTTGAAAGACTCGCTGGCACAAAAATAGGCATGAATGATCAGTTCCCGAAGGAAATTACAAAACGGAGCAAAGTTCTGTACACAATCTTCAAGGAGAATATTTTAAAAGGGAAACGTGTAGCTCTCGTAGTCGATAAACTGTATATTGATAACCAAATGGTCTGAGACACAAAGACTACTCCATGGCTATTTTAAATATTACAAAGTTCCCATAGAGGAGTCAAATAATGGAAAACCCAATACTAGCCAGGGTAGAAAACCAATAAAATACAACAATTGTTGAAGAAATAAACTACAATTACACTATACCATTCTAGATAGATTGTTGGAAAATAATTAGTATTAGACTTTCCATTTATAGTATTTTATAAATTGATAAAACAGCATTAGAAGAAAGGATAATTAGAGAAATAATACATCTTCAAATATAAATAACTGGAACACAAAAGTACTCAATCAACATGGTAGAGATTAAACACAGCAAACAGAGGACATAGAAGACACAGTATGTGGGTATGTGCGGATGTATTGTGATGGAAGGTGGGGTGTGTGTTTTTGTGTTTAGAAAAGTGTGGAGTTAAGTGACTGAAAAAGGAAAACGGTTGCAAAACCAGGAGCCCATGTGTGTTTGTTAGCAGGGGTTGTGAGAGAGCGCTTTCAATTTTGTGCAGATATGGGATATACATTTTAAAATAAATTATAAATATAGTTTATTTATTTGTTGTCCTATAATGATGGAACGGTCCCCAACACTATACCCTAAACACCCACCTGAGAGATCCATGCACTAAGGAGAAGTCCTTATCTGTTTTATGGGCCTACTGTAAGTAGCCTATACGCAGCCCAATCAGAAAGATGAATGTCGTCGTGGACCTACCAAAGCAGCACCGCCCGCCCAAGATTCTGAACTGTCTGGCAGGGTTGCTCCTACAATGCCAAATAACCCATATGGGAGAGCATAATATACAGTACAAGGAAATGATCAAAGCCGCTAATGAGAAACTTGACGACCTTGTACCTAGCTGGTGGGGAATCCGGTGGGGTTCCCCCACCCAGATAGTGGCAGTGCTGGCAACTCTAACTGAAGTAACCCATGGGGAGGGGGTCACACTCAGACAATCAGAGGGAGGGCATATTATTGTGGCTTTGGTGGCACAAAATAATCAAAGGTCTGACAGCAGAGTTTCTTGGGATAATAGTCACAACGGAGGACCAGCTTGGGTGTGTTTCAGGGGAAGGGGGTGTATCTGATCTCCATCACCTAGGACTTGACAATGGTTAATCAAATTCAACATTTTAGCAAAATTTTGCTCAATTTTGCATATATTCTCAAACAGCTGCAACTGCATATGCATTTGTAAATCAAGTCCTTTCTTGAGTTGGGCCCAGGGATGGAACAACTGTTGAGCATCTGAGCTTATGGTTGTTTGTGGAGGGGAGGGGTTGAGTGTGTGTGTGTGTGTGTGTGTGTGTGTGTGTGTGTGTGTGTGTGTGTGTGTGTGTGTGTGTGTGTGTGTGTGTGTGTGTGTGTGTGTGTGTGTGTCCCACATCTGTTGCTAGGGGGTAATGATGTTAGGGACAATATAGGATGAATCACAATAATTGAAATGCATTCCAGGTGACTGCCTCATGAAGCTGGTTGAGAGAATGCCAAGAGTGTGCAAAGCTGTCATCAAGGCAATGGGTGGCTACAATGAAGAATCTAAAATATATTTTGATTTGTTTAACACTTTTTGGTTACTACATGATTGCATACGTGTTATTTCATAGTTGTGATGTCTTCTATATTATTCTATAATAGTACAATAATAGTATATAATAGTATAATAGTACAAATAAAGAAAAACCCTTGAATGAGTAGGTGTGTCCAAACGTTTGACTGGTACTATATATGGCTGTGTAACCTGTATGAAATAGGCTTGACTAAATCAACAATTAACATCAGTATATAATTGTATATGCAGTTTAAAGATTATATATTACAAAGATAAATAAATAATACAGTGCATTGGAAAGTATTCAGACCCCTTCACTTTTTCCACATTTTGTTACATTACAGCCTTATTCTAAAATGTATTAAATTGTTTTCATTCCTCATAAATCTACACACAATACCCAATAATGACAAAGCAATAACAAGTTTAGAAATTTTTGCAAATATATTAAATATAAAAAACAGAAATATCACATTTACATAAGTACCTTTGGCATCGATTGCAGGCTCGAGTCTTCTTGGGTTTGACGCTACAAGCTTGGCACACCTGTATTTTAAATTTTATTTTACCCATTTTTCTCCACAATTTCATGGTATCCAATTGGTAGTTACAGTCTTGTCTCAACAACTCCCGTACGGACTCAAGGAGGTGAAGGTCGAGAGCRGTGCGTCCTCCAAAACACAACCAAGCCGCACTGCTTCTTGACACAATACCCACTTAACCCGGAAGCCAACTGCACCATTGTGTCAGAGGAAATGCTGTACACGCGACCATGTCAGCGTGTACTGCACCCGGCCCGCCACAGGAGTCGCTAGTGTGCAATGGGACAAGGACATCCATGCAGGCCAAACCCTCCCTTAATCCAGACAACGCTGGGCCAATAGTGCACCGCCCCATGGGTCTCCTGGTCGCAGCCGGCTGCGACAGAGCCTGGACTCGAACCCAGAATCTCTAGTGGCACACAGCCTTAGACCACTGACCCATTCGGGAGGCCCACAGCACACCTGTAGTTGGGGAGTTTCTTCCATTCTTCTCTGCAGATCCTCTAAAGCTCTGTCAGGTTGGATGGGGAGCGTTGCTGCACAGCTATTTTCAGGTCTCTTCAGAGATGTTCGCGCGGGTTCAAGTCCGGGCTTGGCTGGGCCACTCAAGGACATTCAGAGACTTGTCCCGAAGCCACTCCTGCGTTGTCTTGGCTGTGTGCTTAGGGTCATTGTCCTGTTGGAAGGTGAACCTTCAGCCCAGTCTGAGATCCTGAGCACTCTGGAGCAGGTTTTCATCAAGGATCTCTCTGTACTTTGCTCGGTTCTTCTTTCCCTCGATCCCGATTAGTCTCATAGTCCATGCCTCACCGTAGGGATGGTGCCAGGTTTCCTCCAGACATGTCGCTTGGCATTCAGGCCAAAGAATTCGATCTTGACTTCATCAGATCAGAGAATCTTGTTTCTCATGGACTGAGAGTCTTTAGGTGCCTTTTGGCAAACTCCAAAGCAGGCTGTCATGTGCCTTTTACTGAGGAGTGGCTTCCGTCTGGCCACTCTACCAGAAAGGCCTGATTGGTGAAGTGCTGCAGAGATGGTTGTCCTTCTGGTAGGTTCTCCCATCTCCGAAGAGGAACTCTGGTGCTCTATCAGAGTGACCATAGGGTTCTTGGTCATCTCCCTGACCAAGGCCCTTCTCTCCCAATTGCTCAGTTTGGCCAGGAGGCCAGATCTAGGAAGAGTCTTGGTGGGTCCAAATTTCTTCCATTTAGGAATGATGGAGGCCACTGGGTTCTTGGGGACCTTCAATGCCTCAGATCTGTGCCTCGACACAATCCTGTCTTGGAGCTCTACAGACAATTCCTTCGACCTCATGGCTTGGTTTTTGCTCTGACATGCACTTTCAACTGTGGGACCTTATATAGACAGGTGTGTGCCTTTCCAAATCATGTCCAATCAATTTAATTTACCACAGGTGGACTCCAATCAAGTTGTATAAACATCTCAAGGTTGAATACTTTCCGAATGCTCTGTGCTAGCAGCAAGGTCATGTATAACACTATTCTAGAAATCAGACAATCATTCTACTTTATCTCATTCGCTAAATTAAATATCTAGCTACATCCCACTGGAAGAAAATCAACTATAACATCAAAGGCAGACTACATTAATTCACAAATATCTGGCATTCCCATATCCATTTAATGGCATTAAGAGCAAATCAATAATAACGAGTGAAAAGTTTATATTTGTAACGGCTTTCGTTGGTGGAAGGAGAGGAGGACCAAAATGCAGCGTGGTACGCATCCATAATATATTTTAATAAGAATGAATACCAAAATACAAAAGAACAAGAGAATCAAAATGAAAACCGAAACAGTCCCGAATGGTGAATACACTAAAACGGAAAACAGGAAGCAATCACCCACAAAACACAATATAAAACATGCTACCTAAATATGGCTCCCYATCAGAGACAARGACTGACACCTGCCTCTGATTGAGAACCATACTAGGCCAAACACATAGAAATATAACATGCAGAACAAAACATAGAAAAACAACATAGAATGCCCACCCCAACTCACGCCCTGACCAAACTAAAATAAAGACATAAAAAAGGAACTAAGGTCAGAACGTGACAGTACCCCCCCCCAAAGGTGCGGACTCCGGCCGCAAAACCTGAACCTATAGGGGAGGGTCTGGGTGGCCTACCACTCGCACCTCTCCCTTAGGCTCGTGAAAGAATACCATGCTATTGTTTGAGGAGAGTTTGAACAAATTTGAACATGAAACGGTATTAATAAACAAATTAGGCACATTTGGGCAGTCTTGATACAACATTTTGAACAGAAATACAATGGTTCATTGGATCAGTCTAAAACGTTGCACATACACTGCTGCCATCTAGTGGCCAAAATACAAATTGCACCTGGACTGGAATAATACATTAAGGCCTTTCTCTTACATTTCAAACATGATGGTTTTTAAAAAGGGGATCAATCCTGTCACGACTTCTGCCGAAGTCGGTCCCTCTCCTTGTTCGGGCGGCGTTCGGCGGTCGACGTCGCCGGCCTTCTAGCCATCGCCGATCCACTTTTCATTTTCCATTTGTTTTGTCTTTGTCTTACACACCTGGTTTCAATCCCCCAATTACTTGTTCATTATTTAACCCTCTGTTCCTCCATGTTTGTTTGTGAGTAATTGTTTGTATTGTATACGGTCCGTTATTGTGGGCTAGGTATATTGTGTTGTATTTTTGTTAATACTTGAGGAAAATACGTTGATTACTCATATCTGCTGTCCTGCGCCTGACTCTCTACACCAGCTACACACAGGCCGATTACAGAATTACTCACCTGAAATGGAGTCAGCAGGAGCAGACGGCCCCCCTTTCTCGGTCGAAGAACGCCTCCAGCAACACGCAACCTTGTTACAACGTCTGGGCACCGCCATAGATCACGTGCTGCAGACAATGGATAGATGGGAGAGAGAAGGAGGTTTTCCAACGCCTCCACCAACCCCACTACAGCAGGCTCCACGGTCCACCCCTCCTTCACCCGGTCCCATACAGGATGGGACGGCTGCCGGATGCCAGGGGTTCCTACTCCAGCTGGAGCTCTACCTGGCGACCTTCCACCCGGCTCCTTCGGGACGTGAGAGCGTGTCCGCCCTCGTCTCCTGCCTCAGGCAAAGCCCTGGAGTGGGCCAACGCAGTATGGAGTGAGGGAGATGTAGTATGGAGTATGGAGTGGCATTGGACCATTACGCAGAGTTCACCCACCGCTTTCGGGCAGTGTTCGACCACCCGCCTGAGGATCGAGCGGCAGGTGAACGTCTGTTCCACCTGAGGCAGGGGACAAGGAGCGCGCAGGATTTCGCTTTGGACTTCCGGACCCTGGCCGCCAGCGCGGAATGGAAGGACAGGGCCCTGACCGATCACTACCGGTGCAGTCTGCGTGAGGACGTCCGTCGGGAGTGGGCCTGCAGAGACACCACCCTCATGTTGGACCAGCTGGTGGACCTGTCCATCTGGCTGGACAACCTGCTGGCCACCCGCGGGCATCCGGATCGGGGCCGTCAGTTCCATGCCCCAGCACCTCCGCTCCGACGCCCATGGAGCTGGGAGGTGCTGCGCTTCGGGCGACCGGAGGAGGGGCCATTCCCTGCACCATCTGTGGCCACAGAGGGCACACTGCTGGTCGGTGCTGGGGAGGTTCCTCAGGGAGTCGAGGCAGCAGGCAGGGCACTATCGTGTCACCCCAGGTGAGTCGGCATCAGGCTCATCCAGAGCCCCCTGKTGCTCACATGTATGTGTTTATTACATTTCCTGAGTTTCCCCCGCATTCCRAGCATAAGGCGCTCGTAGATTCAAGCGCTGCTGGGAATTTTATTGACCGTTCATTTGCTCTTAGTTTAGGGATCCCCCTTGTTCCTGTAGATATACCCTTCCCTGTGCACGCCCTAGATAGTCAGCCATTAGGGTCAGGGCTGATTAGGGAGGCCACCGCTCCACTAAGCATGGTTACGCAGGAGGGTCACAAGGAGAGAATCAGTCTGTTCCTTATTGATTCTCCTGCATTTCCCGTGGTGCTGGGCCTACCCTGGTTGGCCTGTCATGACCACACTATTTCGTGGCAACAGAGGGCTCTCAAGTGGTGGTCACGAGAGTGCTCAGGGAGGTGTGTGGGAGTTTCCATCGGTGCGACTACGGTGGAAAGTCCAGACCAGGTCTCCACCGTGCGCATCCCCTCAGAATATGCCGATTTGGCTCTCGCCTTTTGTAAGAAGAAGGCGACTCAATTACCACCCCATTGATGGGGGGATTGTGCGATAAATCTCCTGGTAGATGCAGCACTTCCCAGGAGTCACGTGTATCCTCTGTCACAGGAGGAGATGGTGGCTATGGAAACATATGTCTCCGAATCCCTGGGGCAGGGATACATTCGGCCCTCCACTTCACCTGCCTCCTCAAGTTTCTTTTTTGTGAAGAAGAAGGATGGAGGTCTGCGCCCGTGTATTGACTTTCAGGGTATCAATCAGATCACAGTGATCTGATTCAGTGGAAGCAAAATATTCCCTTAGCATAAAATATTCACCATATTTTACAGTAGGTTGTGGGTTCTTTTCTGCTCATGCATCCTTTTTTCGATGCCAAACCCCCCGCTGGTGTGCGTTGTCAAAGAGCTCTATTTTCATGTCATTGAACAAATGTAAACGTTTAGAGTTTGCTAAACGGCTTTGTCACTTGGATTGGAAATGGTGCCATGAAGATATGAAGATAGACCTCTTTGGCCACGCACACCAGTGAAGATGGACCTCTTTGGCCACGCACACCAGTGAAGATAAACCTCTTTGGCCACATACACCAGTGAAGATAGACCTCTTTGGCCACGCACACCAGTGAAGATAGAACTCTTTGGCACATACACCAGTGAAGATAGAACTCTTTGGCATGCACACCAGTGAAGATGGACCTCTTTGGCATGCACACCAGTGAAGATGGACCTCTTTGGCACGCACACCAGTGAAGATAGAACTCTTTTGGCCACGCACACCAGTGAAGATAGACCTCTTTGGCACGCACACCAGTGAAGATAGACCTCTTTGGCCACGTACACCAGTGAAGATAGACCTCTTTGGCCACGTATACCAGTGAAGATAGACCTCTTTGGCCACGTACACCAGTGAAGATAGACCTCTTTGGCCACGCACACCAGTTGTGGGTTTGGCGTCGAAATGAGAATGCATAAGCATCAAAGAACCCAACAATTTTATTAGTATAAAATAATATAATTTCCCTATTTTTATTTTTACAATAAAGCTCAATATTTGTATAAAAATGTTTTGCTCATCTTTTATTAAGTGTGCCAATAATGGACCCAACTGTATACCATTCAGTCTTTATAATACCTGAGAAACCTCCCAACATCAGAGGAAATCCTTTTGAGGTTATGTCTAAAAGAAAATACACAATTCCCTCCCTGATGACGTTCCCTTCGTGGAAGTCCGATAAGCAAAACACCATTAAAAAAACATTAGGATTGTTAATACCTTCCTGTCCTGAGCAGGCACACCGAACTCCCTTTTCGCAAAAGCATGAGGAGGATGTTTTGTAAACAAATGGTAAGAGGAGCGCCAGAAGGAAATCTTTGGGACATCAAATAATCCACGCCGCAGCAAGAGGTGAAAAAAGTCATTATTTATTTGAAGGTTTAGATTTGAAAGTGCCCATCTGAATGACACATGGTGGATAAGTTGCTACAAATAAATACAACATAGCATCTTGATAGTATCTCTCTTTTCTATATATTTTGAATGTTCCAAAAACGAACTATAGTAAGAGTGCAGTGAATAGCACTCACTTGTCATTTCCATTTATATTTTTGGTTAGTTTGTTTTGGTCCACCCAGAGGAGGGAATGGGGTGAACCAGGCTCTGGAAATGAAATCATTTTGGAATGTAATAATTCACTTTTTAGGGCAAATTCAAGGATTTTACATTGCTGAGTTCCCATAGTGACTTTTCCATCTCCACCCCTGGTCCAGTCTATGTGGTCTCTGGCAGTTACATAACAGTTCCAGTACTGTCTGGGTCTGGGTCAGCGCAGTCTGCAGTGCACTGAGATGAACCCTCATTAAGCGCTAGCCTGTGAATGTGATTTGGAACCTAATGTTACTGTCGCCATGAGTTGAATGGAACTATGGAAGCCTTTGAGGGAGACTTCTGGGTTCCAGCCATCTTATTGATGTGGGGTGCATCTCAAATAGCATCCTGTTTATATAGTGCAGTACTTTTAGGGGCTCTGGTCAAAAGTAGTGCACAAACTGGGAAATAGGGTGCCATTTCAGACGCAGCTGTGGTCTCTGTATCTGAAAGTTCTGTACACTGTGAAACGTCATCACATTCAGCAAAGCTCCTGAGATTCTGAATGATCTGACGTGAGGTATTTTTAGAAAAGTTCTTTCTGCTTTTATGATCAAGAGGATCCACTCCATTCATTCAGGTCTTTTGTCTCCGTCTGTTTCACACGCTTGGAGCTAAATTCCTGTCCTGTCAGTGCGTAACCACCGTGAAGAATGGCCAAACTTACCCTTAAATTGGAAAGTAAAGTAAATTAAAGTACATCTGTATTTAGATTCAATATTTTTTTCTATACATCATTATTCAAATAGTTTATTTGTCAAACTTATTCTGAAATTAGTTTATATTGTCCTTTAAAAGAAAAGGTTGACCATGACTGTACTCTCAGTAGATCATTTTGTTTGCTCTGACACTCTTTGAGCACAAAATTCCTCCCAAACAAATTTCTATGAACCAATTAAATAGGTTTGAGCAATTAGCAAAACGAGTTCCTCCACTGTCACAATATGTTTAATGGGTCAGTGAGTGTCACTGTGTTGTTGCCTATCCCACAACCCCTAAACCCTCAATATGTTAGTTCAGCCAACAACTCAACATCTCACCAGTAGTCAGATCATGGTTTGACACCATCTTTATTTTGTTACGAACAACATAAATCTTCAAAAGGAGCATCCTGGTCAGTAAAGTGCTACCAAGACCCAATTGTTTGGATTTGCTGTGAAAAAAAGCCTTCAAAAAATATCTCAGTTGAAATCAATCACTCCTAAATGTTCCGTATGTTTGCTGTACCTGGCTATATGCTAAATGTATGTTTTTCGAAGCATTCTGCACATTCTTACCCAAATTCTTTGACTCCTCACAATTTAATATGCCATACCTTGTGCAACTGTTTAAATTATCGTTCTTAATCGTAAAGTTTATTATGACATTTGATCAACTAAAAGGACTCTATATTAGGAAGTGGCTCTGACCAAATGCTGTTTACTTTGCACAGTGCATTGGAGCTGCTGGTACGATATCTGTCCTCATACATACTGTACATATGGTGTCATTGGTGATGCCAGGTTTGACAAGGTAGCTGATTGGTTGCGATGAACCAGAAGATTGGACTCCCTCACTATCCAGACATAAAACCCAGAGTAGCAAACACAACTTTACTTGGGATTAGTGCCTGTTCAAAATAGTAGACGGCATAATGTCTGCTACCCGTAGCTCTTTGGCCTAGGAAAAACTTACGTTCAGAAGAAAAATGATCATCTTTTCAGAAGTCCCCGTCTGTGTTTTCCATTCCATATTTTTATGTTCAATATCAGGAAAAGTAATTAACTGCTGCACGTCAACGGCACTTGGCCAATGTCATCAAATTGCTTAAAATTATGAAATTCATGAGTTATAGCCAAGGTAATGTTGTTTTGTGCACTGATCATTCATGTATGCTTACCACTCACAATTAGTCCATATTTACCACCTAAAACAAATTAAAATTGACTCTTTATTCAATGTTTTTAACCCTCAAACTACCAACATATTTTACATACATGGATTACCAGCTGGGTTCATTTTGACACCAAGAACAAACTATTGGAAAAAGCAACAATCATAACTTTATGTAAATAATGCAAAATGTTTCAATGCAAACTGTTCATTTATATATTCTGCAAATGAAAATATAGGCCTACATGTTTCCCTTATATAATGTGCAGATTTTCTTTTCAAAGTACAATCGACATTAGTACTAAAAAGCTGATTTATTTCATTTTGAAGTAAATATTAATTTGTCATATTTATGTGGGAAAACAATTGCCATTTAAAGGGGCAGTACACCAAAACATTTGAATATACCAAATGTATTGACAAAAAGTGGTTCATCCATTGATCCTGAGAGACAATGACCAAAAATAAGGCTTAGTTTTCTTTATTTACTTCAAATCAAATTTTATTGGTCACATACACATGGTTAGCAGATGTTATTGTGAGTTTAGTGAAATGCTTATACTTCTAGATCCGACAGTGCTGCAGTATCTAACAAGTAATATCTAACAATTCCACAACAAAACCTAATACACACAATCTAGTAAAGGAATGGGATAAGAATATATAAAATATATGGATGAGCAGTGACAGAGCGGCTAAGATGCAATAAATAGTATAGAATAGGATACAGTATATAGTATATACATATGAGATAAGTAATGAGAGATATGTAAACATTCTTAAAGTGGCATTATTAAAGTGACTAGTGTTCCATTTACTCTCCTTCCAGACTCACATTAAGCATCTCCAATCCAAAATTCAATCTAGAATCGGCTTCCTATTTCGCAACAAAGCCTCCTTCACTCATGCCGCCAAACATACCCTCGTAAAACTGACTATCCTACCGATCCTTGACTTCGGCGATGTCATTTACAAAATAGCCCCCAACACTCTACTCAGCAAACTGGATGTAGTCTATCACAGTGCCATCCGTTTTATCACCAAAGTCCCATATACTACCCACCATTGCGACCTGTATGCTCTCATTGGCTGGCCCTCACTACATATCCGTCGTCAAACCCACTGGCTCCAGATCATCTATAAGTCTTTGCTAGGTAACGCCCCGCCTTATCTCAGCTTACTGGTCACCATAGCAACACCTACCCGTAGCACGTGCTCCAGCAGGTATATTGCACTAGTCATCCCCAAAGCCAACACTTACTTTGGCCGCCTTTCCTTCCAGTTCTCTGCTGCCAATGACTGGAATGAATTGCAAAAATCTCTGAAGCTGGAGTCTTATATCTCCCTCTCTAACTTTAAGCATCAGCTGTCTGAGCAGCTTACCGATCACTGTACCTGTACACAGCCAATCTGTAAATAGCACACCCAACTACCTCATCCCCATGTTATTACTTACCCTCTTGCTCTTTTGTACCTCAGTATCTCTACTTGCACATCATCACCATCTGCACATCTATCACTCCAGTATTAATGCTAAATTGTAATTATTTTRGCCTCTTGGGCCTATTTATTGCCTACATCCCTACTCTTCTACATTTGCACACACTGTACATAGACTTTTCTATTTTTATTTTATTTTGTGTTATTTGACGAGAACTTGTTCTCAACTGGCCTACATGGTTAAATAAAGGTGAAATAAAAAAAATAAAAAAATATTAAAGTGGCCAATGATATTAAGTCTGTAGGGAGGCAGCCGCCTCTCTGTGTTAGTGATGATTGTTTAACAATCTGATGGCCTTGAGATAGAAGCTGTTTTTCAATCTCTCTGTCCCAGCTTTGATGCACCTGTACTGACCTCGCCTTCTGGATGGAAGCAGGGTGAACCGGCAGTGGCTCGGCTGGTTATTGCACTTGATGATCTTTTTTGCCTTCCTGTGACATTTTGCCTCCGGTGATGCGTTGTGCAGACCGCACCCCCTCTGGAGAGCCCTGCAGTTGTGGGCGATGCTTACCGTACCAGGCAGTGATACAGCACGACAGGATGCTCTCAATTGTGCACCTGTAAAAGTTAGTAACGGTTTTTGGTGACAATTTAAAAACAATCTGCCTCCTGAGGTTTATCAGGCGGTGTTGCGCCTTCTTCACCACACTGTCTGTGTGCGTGGACCATTTCAGTTTGTTGGTGATATGTACACCGAGGAACTTAAAACGTTTCACTGTCTCCACTGCTGTCCCGTCGAGGTAGATAGGGGGGTGCTCCCTTTGCTGTTTCCTGAAGTCCACAATCATCTCTTTTGTTTTGCTGACATTGAGTGAGAGGTTATTTTCCTGACACCACTCCGAGGTCCCTCACCTCCTCCCTGTAGGCTGTCTCGTCGTTGTTGGTAATCAAGCCTACCGCTGTTCTGTTATCTGCAAACTTGATGATTGAGTTGGAGGCGTGCATGGCCACGTAGTCGTGGGTGAACAGGGAGTACAGGAGGGGGTTGAGAACGCACCCTTGTGGGGCCACAGTGTTGAGGATCAGCGGAGTGGAGATGTTGTTTCCTACCTTCACCGCCTGGGGGCGGCCTGTCAGGAAGTCCAGGACTCAGTTGCACAGGTCGGGGTCAAGACCCAGGGACTTAAACTAAATGATGAGTTTGGAGGGTACTATGGTGTTGAATGCTGAGCTGTAGTCAATGAACAGCATTCTTACATAGGTATTCCTCTTGTCCTGATGGGATAGGGCTGTGTGCAGTGTGATGGCCATTGCATCGTCTGTGGACCTATTGGGGCGCTAAGCAAATTGAATTGGGTCTAGGGTGACAGATAGGGTGGAGGTGATATGATCCTTGACTAGTCTCTCAAAGCACTTCATGATGACAAAAGTGAGTGCTACGGGGAGATAGTCATTTAGTTCAGTTACCTTGGCTTTCTTGGGAACAGGAACAATGGTGGCCATCTTGCTGACTGTGGCCCCACAGTCAGCATCAGCATCGCTGCAAGTAAAACAATGGGAGTGGTAGCATGCCCCAAAAAAGCATGCCCAAATCCTCAAATGTCACTTAAAACCAAATGTTATAGCAACCAAAATACCATAACAAGTTGCACATACAGTGGCAAGAAAAAGTATGTGAACCCTTTAGAATTACTTGGATTTCTGCATAAATTGGTCATAAAATGTTATCTGATCTTCATCTAAGTCACAACAATAGACAAACACAGTCTGCTTAAACTAATAACACACAAACAATCATCATTTTTCATGTTTTTTTTAACACGCCATGTAAACATTCACAGTGCAGGTTGGAAAAAGTATGTGAACCCTTGGATTTAATAACAGGTAGACCCTCCTTTGGCAGCAATAACCTCAACCAAACGTTTTCTGTAGTTGTGGATCAGACCTGCACAACTGTCAGGAGGAATTTTGGACCATTCCTCTTTACAAAACTGTTTCAGTTCCACAATATTCTTGTGATGTCTGGTGTGAACCGCTCTCTTGAGGTCATGCCACAGCATCTCAATCGAGTTGAGGTCAGGACTGACTGGGCCACTCCAGAAGGAGTATTTTCTTCTGTTCAAGCCATTCTGTTGTTGATTTACTTCTGTCTTTTGGGTTGTTGTCCTGTTGCATCACCTAACTTCTGTTGGGCTTCAATTGGCGCACAGATAAACTTGGGAATAAATTTTTCCATCGATGATAGCAAGCTGTGCAGGCCCTGAGGCAGCAAAGCAGCCCAAACCATGATGCTCCCTGAGGTTTTGATGTTGGTGTGCTGTGCCTTTTTTTCTCCACACATAGTGTTGTGTGTTCCTTCCATACAACACAACTTTAGTTGAATCTGTCCACAGAATATTTTGTCAGTAGCGCTGTGGAACATCCACGTGCTCTTTCGCAAACTTCAGACAGGCAGCAATGTTTTTTTGGACAGCAGTGGCTTCTTCTGTGGTGTCCTCCCATGAACACCCTTCTTGTTTAGTGTTTTACGTATCGTAGACTCGTCAACAGAGATGTTAGCATCTTCCAGAGATTTCTGTAAGTCTTTAGCTGACAGTCTAGGATTCTTCTTAACCTCATTGAGCATTCTGCGCTGTGCTCTTGCAGTCATCTTTGCAGGACGGCCACTCCCAGGGAGAGTAGCAACAGTGATGAAATGTCTCCATTTATTGACAATTTGTCTTACCGTGGCCTGACTTTTAGAGATACTTTTGAAACCCTTTCCAGCTTCATGCAAGGCAATCATTCTTAATCTTAGTTCTTCTGAGATCTCATTTGTTTGAGGCATGGTTCACATCAGGCAATGCTTCTTGTGAATAGGAAACTCAAATTTTGTGAGTGTTTTTTATGGGGCAGGGCAGCTCCAACCAAAATCTCCAATCTCATCTCATTGATTCGACTCCAGGTTAGTTGACCCCAGACTCCAATTAGCTTTTCGAGAAGTCATTAGCCTAGGGGTTCACATACTTTCCCCAACCTACACTGTGAATGTTAAAATGATGTATTCAATATAGACAAGAAAAATACAATAATTTGTGTGTTATTAGTTTGAGCACACTGTGTTTGTCTATTTGTTGTGACTTAGATGAAGATCAGATCAAAATGTATGTCAAATTGATGCAGAAATTCTGGTAATTCCAAGGGTTTCACATACTTTTTATTGCCGCTGTATCTAAGGTCATTTTTATTTTGTATATGGTCATACCTGGTTATAACCAGTTATAACCATAGACCATAAGATCACTCCAACAGGTCCTCCTCCACCCTCTGAGGACATGTATAACTTAATATTATGTCTCAGGAGAAACCTGGATTCCAATAAAAATATATTTTTCTTCTCCAGCAGGTGGTCAATGAGAGAGCGTCGAATTTGGTTAACAAAAACATTTATGAATTTGCTATGTGTGGCTTATTTGATCAAATAGAAGTTTAGTAATACTCAGATTGTTACGTGTGTACTGATATAAGTAGGACACGTGACTTCCCGGCAACACTGAGAAAAAACACTTTATATCAGATTTGTGCCTGTTGTTCCCACGCATATCTGCCCACTCATTGGCTAGAATGGTCCCACCTGATATTGCCTTCTCCCGACAGCCTTCCATTTCTTAAGATTTTTWAAAAAATTGTTAGAGCGGCCACTTAAGTATCTAGTCAATATAATGGATGATCTGTGATCATAGTGATTCAGGAGTATCATTAAAAAAAGGCCAATCTACATTGTAGATTGGCCTTTTATTGTCCCCAGCACAAGGTGCACCTGTGTACTGCGCATGCTGTTTAATCAGCTTCTTGATATGCCACACCTGTTAGGTGGATGGATTATCTTGGCAAAGGAGGAATGCTCACTAACAGGATGTAAACACATTTGTGCACAATATTTGAGAGAAATAAGATTTTTGTGCTTATAGAACATTTCTGCAATTTGAATTTCAGCTCATGAAACATGGGACCAACACTTCACATGTTGCGTTTATATTTTTGTTCACGGTGATATGATATGTTACTTTATGATAACCTCATACACTATAATACAAATTGTAGGATGTATAGTATGCTACGTCATTTGACCTGTTTAGTATGATATGCTTTGTTAGGTTGGGGTTAAGGTTAGGATTAGGAGTTGTGTTAAAGGGTTAGGGGAAGGGTTAGTTAACATGTTTAGTAGTTGCAAAGTAACTAAAAAGTCGTAAGTTGTTAATTAGCTAAAATGCTAAAGTTGTCCGTGATGAGATTCGAACATGCAATATTTGGGTTGCTAGACAATCGCGTTATTTCCTCCTTTCGGCTTTACCTTAAGTAACCTATTGTCCATACCAAACGTAACACATCATACTAATTTCAGTATCCTGGATTGACATTTAAATGAATACCTTGAAATGAATTATGCCTACTAGAATTTGCCTACTTTCAGCACCATGAGCTGTCCATTTCCGATGGATTGTGTCGCAGCTGCTGCTTCAAGTTTCAGCACCACAATGTAAGTTAGTCGAATCTGTTTTATTGTGAGGTCAATAACTCTGATAAATATACATCATGGGCAAGAAACATTGTTTAATCAAATCTATTACAGTAGTAGCAAGCTATCAAAGCTAGCCTTCTCATATTCACGCTGTCCTTCTCAAACTGAACAGAAGATAGACTATAGACTAGTCCGCTCACAAGATTAGGCCTAGTCAACAACAAAACCTTCATAAGAAGCCTTTGACTCTCCTGCTGAACTGCCACCGTAGACCTACACAGCACAGCCATTGGTTAGACAGCACACAACGTTTTTGAACTGCAAGAGCAGAGCAGGCCGGGGCTCAGGGTTGGAATGTCCATTGCAGTGTGTAGTGCAGCATAGTTTGTATTTACACCATCCCTGCAGCTATCTCAGAAAGATAACGTTGCTCTGTGCCTCTCCGAGCATGCACTTCGTAGCCTATTGCCTATAGACCATTTGATTGAGACCACACAAAATAGCCTATAGGCGCACTTGATATTGCGTGCCCAGCTGAGAATCAGAGATGAGGGGTGGCATCGGGGCGGCAACTAATTCTAAAACACTGAGAAATATAGACATTTCATCAATTGCAAATTACATGACCCTCCCCCGGACTAGACAAAAAAAACGACTAAACCCTCCCCTTGACTGAAACTGGGAAAGCACGACCCTCCCCCATTTTCTTCCAGGTAATCATTCTGTACATTTTTAACCATCTCTTAATTATATTTCACTGACACGTGTTGTTTCCACGTCTGTTCTTAGCAGACACCTTTGTATTGTATTGTGGTTTACTTTCAGAGGCCAGATGCAAAAATAAAGGTTCATTTTTGTGTGCTGAAAAAGCTCTGTTTGTTGGCATTTATTCATCTCGATACAAAGTATTTTAATGCATTCTATTTGAACATCAAGTGCTGAAAACATTGAGAAGAGCTGTGTGCCACAGACTTTACTGGCTTTCTTGTACTTGTGTGGTGTAGTTACATCTAATCTAAATTAATGGACACTGACCCAGATAATAATTCTAGAGAGAGAGAACGTTTTTGTAATGTTACACGTAATGTTCCCCTAATGTTTGAGTGTCCAGTTTTCCGTTAGTCAGGGGAACATTCTATCTATGTTAGCAAAAACCTCCTGAGGAACTTTTTTTTGCATGTTTTAGTGTTAAAGGTAGGAGAACATTCCCTTAATGTCAAGCAGAACTTGTCTAGAATGTGGTTGCTATGTTCTCAGAATATACAACATTAATGTTCTAGACAAGTTTAATGGGACGTTGCAAGAACATTCATGTCAAATCAAATCAAATGTTATTTGTCACATGCTCCGAATACAACAGGTGTAGACCTTACCGTGAAATGCTTACATACAAGCCCTTAACCAACAATGCAGTTCAAGAAAAAGTTAAGAAAATATTTACTAAATAAACTAAAGTAAAAAATAAAATAAAGTAACACAATAAAAATAACGAGGCTATATACAGGAGGTACCGGTACAGAGTCAATGTGCGGGGGTACAGGTTAGTCGAGTTATTTTGTACATGTAGGTACAGTAGGGGTAAAGTGACTATGCACAGATAATAAACAGCGAGTAGCAGCAGTGTAAAAACAAAGTGGGGGGGGAAGGGGGTGTCAATGTAAATAGTCCGGTGGCCATTTGATTAATTGTTCAGCAGTCTTATGGCTTGGGGGTAGAATCTGTTAAGGAGCCTTTCGGTCCTAGACTTGGCGCCCAGGTACCGCTTGCCGTGCGGTAGCAGAGAGAACAGTCTATGACTTGGGTGACTGGAGTCAAGGAACTTGAAACTCTCGACCTGCTCCACTACAGCCCCACCGATGTTAATGGGGACTTGTTCAGCACGTCTTTTCCTGTAGTCCACGATCAGTCCATGTGTCCAGTTTTCTGAGGGTTATCAGGAAGATGGCAGGCAGCGTGTACGGTGTCGTGTGGGCGAGCAGTTTAAAAATGTCAACGTTGTGAACTGCCCATACTGAGTTCCCCATGGTGGCGGTGGGGTTATGGTATGGGCAGGCATAACCTACCGACAACAAACACAATTGCATTTTATCGACTTTTCACTGACTACTACCAATGTGCTATCATGAGAATGATTATTATTCTGGACTCCGGAACAGTGGAAACACGTTCTCGAGTGATGAATCACACTTCACCATCTAGCAGTCTGACGGACAAATCTGGGTTTGGCGGATGTCAGGAGAACGCTACCTGCCCAAATGCATAGTGCCAACTGTACAGTTTGGTGGAGGAGGAATAATGGTCTGGGGCTGTTTTTCATGGTTTGGACTGGGCCCATTTGTTCCAGTGAAGGGAAATCTTAATGCTACAGCATACAATGACATTCTAGACGATTCTGTGTCTCCAACTTTGTGGCAACAGTTTGAGGGAGGCACTTTCCTGTTTCAGCATGACAATGCCCCCGTGCACAAAGCGAGGTCCATACAGAAATGGTTGGTGTGGAAGAGATCGGTGTGGAAGAACTTGAATGGCCTGCACAGAACCCTGATCTCAACCCCATCGAACACCTTTAGGATGAATTGGAACGCTGACTGCGAGCCAGGCCTAATCGCTCAACATCAGTGCCGACCTCACTAATGCTGTTGTTGCTGAATGGAAGGAAGTCCCCACAGCAATGTTCTAAAATCTAGTAGAAAGCCTTCCCAGAAGAGTGGAGCAGCAAAGGGTGGATCAATTCGACAAGCAGGTCTCCACATACTTTTGGTCATGTAGTATATATTGAATTTTTACTTGAAACAATGTCAAATTCTCAACGTTATATCTACTTTCAGAAGAAAAAACATTACGCTTGGTAGCAACTCTTACTGGAGAGTTGATCTATTTACAGTTACCTATTTGGTCTCCCATCCAGGGTTTTAACTAAGGKTAGTCATGCTTAGCTTTGATACTTTTCACTGACTACTACCAATGTGCTATCATGAGAATGATTATTATTCTTTACCTTGTATTTTTGGTTGAGATAGAGATGTGAATCCAAAATATCAATTATTAATTTTTAGACAAACTAGATATTGAATTATGTTTGGTTGTGAGCACAACCAAATATCAATCATCTTCTTTTTGGATAGTTCCATCTGTCCCACTGACTTAGACTGGCTTTAATTTCCGTTTGTCTACAAATTAAGAATTGATATGTTGGATTCACGTCTCCGTCTCAGTCAAAAATTGAAGTTAAACCATAGGACTAAATCAAATCACTTTAAATGCACTTGATTTTATTTAGTCCTATTCTTTAAATGTTGATATTTGGTTGTGTTCTCAACCAAACACAATTAATTATAASTTTTGTAATACAGTAAATAGCCTAACGTTAAGGCTATCTTGCAAACTAATGTAACAGTATTTATTCAACCTTAAAATAATTAACACATCCATGGCCACATTTTGAAGTTACTGTAACTATAAATGTATTATTATGTAATCATGGAAAGCCTGCATGTTCAAGATAACATGCCACGGTCGTAGCTCTGTGGAAATCTTCACAATTGTTCTAATATATGCGCATAATCTCAAATGCATTGATGACTTGTACAATGRACTTTCAATGTAATCTCAACTGTAATCCAGGCCATTTTGTTTTTTTTGTTTTTATTTTTATTTCACCTTTATTTAACTAGGCAAGTCAGTTAAGAACAAATTCTTATTTACAATGACGGCCTCGGAACAGTGGGTTAACTGCCTTGTTCAGGGYCAGAACGACAGATTTTMACCMTGTCAGCTCGGGGATTCAATCTAGCAACCTTTCGGTTACTGGCACAACGCTATTAGATGAATTGGTTGTGCTATTAGATTAGAAGTACAGTGATAATACATGAAGTTAAATATCTGACACTGTATTCCCATTTGAACCTTGGGCTAGATCAGCGGTGGAAAAAGTACCCAACTGTCATACTTGAGTAAAAGTAAAGATACCTTAATAGAAAACGACTCAAGTAAAAGTAAAAGTCACCCAGTAAAATTCTACTAAAGTAAAAGTCTAAAAGTATTTGGTTTAAAATATACTTWKGTATCAAAAGTAKAAGTATAAATKATTTCAAARTCCTTATATTAAGCAAACCAGATGACACCATTTTCTTGTTTTTGTTTTATTTACGGAAAGCCAGGGSCATACTCCAKCAATCAGACATCATTTACAAACAAAGCATTTGTGTATAGTGAGTACGACAGATCAGAGGCATTAGGGATGACCAGGGATGGTCAGTTGATAAGTGCGTGAATTTGACTATTTTCCTGTCCTGCTAAGCATTCAAAATGTAACAAGTACTTTTGGGTGTCAAGGAAAAAGTCAAAAGTACAATTTTTTCTTAAAATGTAGTGAAGAAAAAGTAAAAGTAGTCAAAAATATAAATAGCAAAGTAAAGTAGAGATACCCAAATAAACTACTTAAGTAGAACTTTAAAGTATTTTTATTTAAGTACTTTACACCACTGAGCTAGATCCCGGCTAGATCCCGGCTAGCCGACACCCGCATAGTGGTTGTTGTGGCGGTATCTGAGGTGGAACTGCTTTAGAGCTGTCAAATCCACAAGCGGCTCCAGGCATTATGCCTAAAGCAGACATTGCCATTGGCTGCACAGAGTCACATTATGAGAAATCCCATGCAGCCTTGTTTACAACCCACTGGGCACACATTGGTTGAATCAACCTTGTTTCCACATCATTTCAATAAAATGACGTTGAACCAACGTCAGGGAAGGAGGCATGGGTAGGCCTGGGTGGACACCCCACCCACCAATTCATTTATGTCTTTATCCCCCGACCAACGTGGAATAGACATTGAGTTGACATCTTTGTCCGGTGTTAAGTACGCACACTGGAATGCGAGATCTAATCTACACCTCAACTAAATCCTCATTATTTKGTTRAATGATTAWATTTACTTTTTTGTTCTGAACTTCTAACACGAGTGGGACGGGTGTTGCTTCGTGACAATGACCACACGAGCAGCCGCTCTGATTTGTCAGCTCTGAAGCAGTTACACCACTACATCCAAAAGTCCAAAGAAAAAAAAGGAGGTAAGTGCAGCAGAGGGAGGGAGGGAGGGAAATGAGAGAGGGATAGAAGGAAGAGAAACGAGAGACGGATGGGAGGAGGGGAGAGAAAAAGAGGGAGAGGGAGACTAGTAAAAGAGGGAGGGATTTCTCATTAATTCAGCAAGCTATTCCCTTTCACTTTTTTAGAACCTGCCCCCTTTTCATTATCAGCAGAGAACATATAAATGCAGCCTGTTGATMATGTTTTTGAGTTCCACTGACACACCACAATACATCCCATCTCAGAGAGGACCACCATAGGCCCAGGTTGCAGCCAAGATGAGAGAATTCAAGAGCAAGGCTTTCTGGAGGGCCGTACTGGCCGAGCTCGTGGGGATGACCATGTTCATATTCCTCAGCATCTCAGCTGCCATTGGGAACTCAAACAACACCGCTCCTGACCAGGAGGTGAAGGTTTCTCTGACTTTTGGTCTGGCCATCGCCACGCTGGCCCAGAGTTTGGGCCACATCAGTGGAGCCCACCTGAACCCAGCAGTGACACTGGGCATGCTCGCCAGCTGCCAGATCAGTGTGTTCAAGGGGGTGATGTACATTGTGGCTCAGATGCTAGGCTCTGCCTTGGCCAGTGGTATTGTCTATGGAACCCGGCCAGAGGGAAATGCTGCACTGGGGGTCAACGCTGTGAGTGGCACTTTTTGGTTCATGTTTTATATAATGCAAATTTGGATATATGTGGTTTATGTGTGTCCTTTTCAATTGAACAATTTACTGGTGTTTCAGTAGAAATGTTGGCTTTCAATTCCATTTTATGGGAAGTGTTTGATCAATTAATTTCTTGATCCATTAATATTGCATCTCATAGTCGTTGGCCAAGAGTAATGCACATGAACCAGCATGCACTGCATTGATAAAAGAGTTGACTGAACTTAGTTTAATTATTTTTAAAGGGACTCAAACGGGGTGCCATTCATGGTTGATTAGAGTGTGCTTTGATGCACCGGCTGCAAATAGTTGACAAACAGAATCATGTGATGTTTTCTATGATCACAATAACTCATACTCAGCGTAGCTGCTTCTGCTGTCCTCTAGCGAATATAGGGTGTACTGTTGCATGGTAATTACTTTCCCATGCATGCAAAACCACTCGCACACCTCCTATAGACACAAATGTATATTATATGTATTTTATTGAGCTATTCATATAGAGGATCATCATATCTACTTGCATCAAAGTAATTCAGAAGTATTTAAATCGGGTATTAGCAAAGTCTGTGAGAATATTATCAGTGATCGACATTTATTTTAATCATGCAAAATTTCAGTGAGTGAGAAAACTAAGACTTGTTCAGACTRTGCCAAATTATAGTTAGACTATAATCAGCCTGCTAGAAGTTTAAATTAKATTTTCCCTCCTCATCCTCCACTTCAATAGAGAAGCTTTTGCTTTGCTAGATATTTACAATAGGACATAACAGTTGAGAAAAACATAACGCTGATCCACACTGACAAATTGTTTTTGTTCGGCTCCCCCTTTGCCCTCCTCATTCCCTCTCGTAGCTAAATGGTGTCTCTGCCAGCCAAGGCGTTGGCATCGAGCTCCTGGCTACCTTCCAGCTGGTCCTGTGTGTCATAGCTGTCACTGATAAAAGGCGGCACGACGTCACCGGCTCTGCCCCCCTGGCCATCGGGCTCTCTGTCGCTCTGGGACACTTGGCAGCAGTAAGTKACTTTTATAGCAGTTTGTAAACAAGGTAACTCCTCTAAAACATGCATCTGATTCACAATGATAGATTTAGCAACAGTATTATTATGATGAATCACCACTGAATTAAAGCTACATTTTACTCAGTGAAAATGTTGACACCGTTTAATTTACCCCTTAAACCTTAGGCCTAACCCTACAACCATGTCAGAAACTATAATTTCCACTGATTTCACTTCAGATCTTCTCATCCCTCATATTGTCTTAATACATATCTCTGTTCTTTTTGTTGTTTTGCACAGATCAGCTACACAGGCTGCGGTATCAACCCTGCTCGATCCTTTGGACCAGCTTTGATCATGAATGATTATACAAACCACTGGGTAAATTGGAGTGGAGCGGAGAGGGTGTAGGCAGGCGTGTGTTTTCAGGTTCCTTGCGTTTACTGTGACATCAATGTCATGACCAGTAAATTCAATAAACCTCGAAAATGATTACCAAAGCTGAGCTACTTTCAATAAAGTAGTTACTGAGTGACAGCATCTCTATTGTTTCATTGTACAGTCCAAGTTCAGATAAAACTATTGAGAGCAAAGTTAAAGTTAACCCTGAAATATTTGTCTTCAATCTGTTCTTCCATTGATTAATCGATTGACTTATTTGCACCATGGCAGGTGTACTGGGTGGGGCCAATGTGCGGAGGTGTGGCAGCTGCTCTGGTCTATGACTTCCTCCTGTACCCCAAGTTTGATGACTTCCCTGAACGCATGAGGGTCCTGGTCAGTGGCCCTGTGGGCGACTATGATGTCAATGGAGAAGAGACCGCAGCAGTAGAAATGTCATCAAAGTAGTATTGTGAGAGAAACGCCATCGAGTGTATAGTACTTTAGATATCTAACTATACTCCTGGAAAGAAAACATTGACATTTCCTTCAGAATGGGAACAATTCATTTGTTATTTCAAAATACTGATCAAGAATTTGAAAGAAGAGGAGCACTTTTATTTTGTTGTGGAGTATTAGTAGGCCTGTCAAAACACTTTTTTTTACTGAACTACCAATTAGTATCCAAAATTAACTTAAGTAGCCTATTCCCTAACATTTCTAAACATGTTTCTTTATACAAGAGTTGTTGGAACATCTTGCTCTTTGTTAAAATATTTCCCCTATCAGTATTCTATATACTGTACAGAGTCATTTGTTTTTGTATATTTTCTGTATTCCTGTTTATGTATAAACATTTTATTTCTTAATGTATAAAGTATATATTTCTGTTTGCAATCTTGAATTGTCTTTTACTTTTGTAAGTAAATAAAACACCAGATGTACCCCTCCTGGCATTTTTCTCTTCATAAACTGTATCCGGTCTATATTCAAACAGTGCCCTTTTTATTTTCATTTTATCTCCATAGAACGTCAGAGCCAAGGACATTCATTTGGCAAACACATAAACAATGTAGGTGTTTCTCAGAGGGTGTGGGCCATGGAGAGATACAGATTAAGATATTTTCACTATCAAAACTTAAGACGACAGCAACACCTGTGATCAGGTTAAGAAACAGGAGCCTTATCATCATCGTCATCATCAGTCCATTTCCTTAAATCAAACTTTGTTACATGCGCTGAATACAACAGGTGTAGACCTTACCGTGAAATGCTTACTTACAAGCCCTTAACCAACAATGCAGTTCAAGAAAGAGTTAAGAAAATAAACTAAACAAAAAAATTATAAAAAGCAACACAATAAAATAACAATAACGAGGCTAAATCCATGGGGTACTGGTACCGAGTCAATGTGCTGCTTACCACAATATTGTGTATCAACAGATAAACCATTTTCAATCAACGTAATTAACTTTAATTTAATTTCATTCATCGAAATATTACAAAACATAATGATTGGCTTTATCATAATAAGAGAAAGGGGAAAGACATTAATTTCATAGTCAACGCACAGATCAATTGATCTGCATTTCCATTTCAATTGGCTTGCTCCTCACAACCCTCATGTCTGTTCTATGCAGCACATTTCAATTTGCAACAATACATGAAAGTTTTAGAAGAAAAACTAAACAAAAAAGACGGTGGGGCAATGGTCATGTTCCCCGGTCATACGTTGCTGACACACACCAGATCTTACAACGCCTGGACAGATATTTTACATATCAGCTAACCACATCATATTTTAATAAGTTAAGTGGTTAATAAGTCATGTGTTAATAAGTTAAGTGTGCTGCACGTGATTCCAGTTTATGGGATTAATGACTTGTAATTGAAAGGGTGGCGTGTGATGTTTGCGCCACACATTTGAAAATTGAGTGACTTTTGGGGAATTGCTGCTTCAAATMAAAAATGTTATACAATTCTAACAAGAGACATCCTCTACAATGTTTTTCATAAGATCATTTACATTGTAGAATAGCCAAGTAATTTGAAATGACATGTAATTGGTTATCTTACGGAACAATCGCTCAGGCCTCAGTACAGGAGTTCCAATATGTTGACAAGATTCAGATTTCTAATTTCCTTTAAGATGTTAGCTGTATATTAGCCCTTGATCATGACTCTGTTCCATTACATTAGAAATAKGTCATTGGATGAAGGCATCTTCTGTAAGAGAGGAGTATTAAGAGCACAGACGCTCAGTTTGAACATGAACATGGATTGATTGTGGTGCGGTTTTGGAAGCATAAGGARCTTATCTTTCATATGAAAGRGAGAAATAATTTTCAAAAAGGGTAAATTGATACAAAATCGATTCACGTTTTAGGTGGAGTACCTTACAGGTCCTGCACAGTCATCCTATTTCCCAAATAAAAAGAGCCTTTGAGTGACCAAAACATTACCCATAATATTGGTACACTATTAAAATGCTCAGAATTAAAGAAACGCTACCTTTTCTCTCATCTCTAAATATCAGGAAGCCTGAAAGAACAGGCTGGGTGGGCGAGGAGCTTATATTCATGAGCTCGCCTTGACTGACAGCTCTTTGAAACACCCTTGTTGTCGTTGCCACGCAACAAGGTAAACAATGAGCCATGTAATTGATGACAAGGTAAAATAATGTGCCACATGTCATTCCGAGACCAAATATACTGATCAAAAATATAAAARGCAACATGTAAAGTGTTGGTCCCATGTTTTGAGCTGAAYAAGATCCCAGAAATGTGCACAGATTTGTTTACATCCCTGTTAGTGAGCACTTCTCCATTGCAAAGATAATCCATCCACCTGACAGGTGTGGCATATCAAGAAGSTGATTAAACAGCATGATTATTACACAGGTGCACATTGTGCTGAGGACAATAAAAGGCCACTCTAAAATGTGTAGTTTTGTCACACAACACAATGCCACAGATGTCTCAAGTTTTGAAGGAGCGTGCAATTGGCATACTGACTGCAGGAATGTCCACCAGAGCTGTTGCCAGAGAATTTAATGTWAATTTCTATACCGTAAGCCGCKTCAATGTTGTTTTAGTGAAATCGGCAGTACGTACAACCGCAGACCTTGTGTAACCACGCCAGCCCAGGACCTCCACATCRGGCTTCTTCACCTYCAGGATCATCTGAGACCGGACAGCTGATGAAACTGAGTATTTCTGTCTGTAATAAAGKTAATTAGGCCTATGCCCTCCCAGGCCCACCCATGGCTGTGCCGCTTCCCAGTCAAGTGAAATACATAGATTAGTGCCTAATTTATTTCAATTGACTGATTTCCTAATATAAACTGTAACTCAGTAAAATCGTAGAAGTTGTTGCATTTATATTTTTGTATACCTCGCCCCATTTTCTCTACAAAATGCTCTAATGGTCAACAGKGCTGATCATGGACTGCTGGATATCTGACAAACAGCAGCAATACACAATTGCATTTCTATTGTTTTGTAACTAATTACAGAATACAGTTRACTAARGCACTTCTTCACAATAATMAGTAAAGCCTGAGTCACCTTAGAAGCTTAGACATATGGSAATGTACATGACAACAGCATACAATAAGTGTACTGGAAAATGTATTGGCGCCTCTGCATTAGCATTATAAATGACTGTTTAGAATTGTATTGATCCGACATGTATTTGATCATTTACAATAGGCTAACATATTGATCAGACATGTTTTTGATKATTTACAATAGGCTAACATATTGATCAACATGAACACTCATGAGAAATAATGGTGAGACATCATTTTACAGAAAAACAAATAATAGAGCCATAAGCTTAATATAGGCATCTGGCCACCCTACAGTGTGCAGAACCTCACACCCTACAGTGTGCAGAACCTCACACCCTACAGTGTGCAGAACCCCACACCCTACAGTGTGCAGAACCCCATTGATTCGTACAATTTGTAACACTCATCTCCCGCCCGAATGCTTGAAAAAACCCACACAAAAGTGAATTTCTTAGGCTTTAGGAAATGCAACCAACTACAGAGATTGATGGGGAGAGGAGCAGGGGAGGGGGGGCATGTACCCCACTTCAATCAAGAAGGCTTCAGTCACCCACCTGGCATCGGTCACCCCCAAGATTGAAGCAAAGAGACAAATCCAGCTAAGGACTCCTCCTTGTCAGGCCTCAGAAAGGGCAGACAGGGGTCCTGGGATGGACAGCTTGCACAGCTTCTCCACATATGGCACTGGATCAAGGGTGACCTCGTTGAGGAGATCCAGGAGCCTGTCAACGTAGCCTGTAATGTTTTTGAAAAGGAAAATGTTTGTTAAATGGGTAGTTAATTTGATTTACTGTTCTGAGTTATGATGCTATCAAATTTGAAATATGCAATCTTTGGATAGCACTTTATGGTAACTTTTCAATGTTTGTATTTGGAATATGTGTGCCTGAAATGCTCAAATGATTTGAAACAATGACTTACAGTATGWTGGGTCTGTCTTCACAGGCTTCACAGCATATCCCCCTTTACCTTGGGAAAGCTGATTTTGTGTKACAGCATTCCTGCTGCGGTGGTTGCCTGAGAAGCTGTGCAGACAGTAAATTACAAATACTAAACACAGCAACTGCTTTTGTGTCCTGGCAGTTGAGACTCAATGTAGGGAGCTTAGGGATGGATGAACAAAAACCATATAGTGACTATCCGGTGTGTTACAGAAAATATACAGTTCACAAGTCAAAACAGTTACGGCCACAGCTAGGGCTGTGACGGCCATGAAATTTTGTCAGACGGTTATTGCCAAGCAAAAGACTGCCAGTCTCACGGTAATTGGCAGTTAATTAACATAAACACATTTAGCATTTCCAGSCCTGGAGATGCTGAACGTGTTTCTGTAACACACCTGATAGTGCCTTTGGAAAATCATTATGATAAAAAAAATYWWWAAGTWGAATAAATCAATTTAAAATACACCACAATAGATCTATTTTAGGTCAGTCTATTAGAAGAACAGAATAAGAGTTGGCCTACTGTATGTTATCTGGCTATGCTCCATTCCATAGGCTGTAGGCTAGTTCATTTAGCAGACAAGATATGCTTAGGCCTTTACTTTATATTATGATTTTATAGTAAGAAGAATATAATTGAACTTAGCTGAATAAAATAGAAAGGATATTTTTCCCATTCTGGAGCAAGTGAGCATATGAAGTGGCCATTTGAAACAGATCCTATGCTCTAGATGTAGAGTTATTTGTCAACATCAGTTGTGAATGATGCAAACCTTCAAATGTCAGCGATTTAAAAACATACAGTTGTATATATAGTGTATGTGGACACCCCTTCAAATTAGTGGATTCGGATATTTCTGCCACACCCGTTGCTGACGTGTATCGAGCACACAGCCATGCYATCTCCATAGACAAACATTGGCAGTAGAATGGCCTTACCGAGGAGCCCAGTGACTTTCAATGTAGCACAGTCGTAGGATTTCTGCCCTGCTAGAGCTGCACCGGTCAACTGTAAGTGCTGTTATTGTGAAGTGGAAATGTCTAGAAGCAACAACGGTTCAGCTGTGAAGTGATAGGCCACACAAGCTCACAGAGCGGGACCGCCTGATGCTGAAGTGTGTAGTGCGTAAAAATCGCCTGTCCTCGGTTGCAACACTTACTGCTGAGTTCCACACTGCACAAGAACTGTTRGTCAGGAGTTTAATGAAATGGATTTTAACGGCCGAGCAGCCGCACACAAGCCTAAGATCACCATGCGCAATGCCAAGCGTCGGCTGGAGTGGTGTGAAGCACGCCGCCATTGGATTCTAGAGAAGTGGAAATGCGTTCTCTGGAGTGWTGAATTGCCCTTCACCATCTGGCAGTCAGATGGACAAATCTGGGTTTAGCCCCTTAGTCTTGGTTTGGCACCCCCCTTGGATGCCAGGGGAATGCTACCTGCCTCAATGTTGGTTRGGGCTAGGACCCTTAGTTCCAGTGAAGGGAAATCATAACACTACAGCATACAATGACATTCTAGATGATTCAGTACATCCAACTTTGTGGCAACAGTTTGGGGAAGGCCCTTTCCTGTTTCAGCATGACAATGCCCCCGTGCACAAAGTGAGGTCCATACAGAAATGGTTTGTCGAGATCTGTCTGGAAGAACTTGACTGGCCTGCACAAGCTGACCTCAACCCCATCGAACACACCTTTGGGATGAATTGGAATGCCGACTGCGAGCCAGGCCTTATGCCCAACATCAGTGCCGATTCACTAATGCTCTTGTGGCTAAATGGAAGCAAGTCCCCGCAGCAATGTTCAATATCTAGTGGAAAGCCTTCCCAGAAGAGTGGAGGCTGTTATAGCAGCAAAGGGGGACCAACTCCATATTAATGAACTCAAGCAAACAGAAAATTAGCTTTAAAAAACGAATAAAACAACACCTCACAGCGCCTCTCCGCTAGCTGACCTAGTTGTAATGTCTGTTACACTGAAAAACATGTGTTTTTCCTACAGTATGTTGGTGTTCTTTTGGATATATTTCACACCTAGGGTACTTACATTTTCTCCTAATAATATTTTAGTATTTGTTTTGCATAGAAAATACATATGATATTGAATAATATATTTCAACACTTGTAATTATTTATTTGAACTTTCCTGGACTGAAAGGCCGAAGTGTCAGCCACAAATCTGTATGGACCCAATTCAGTGTAATGTTCAGTAGAGTACCTCATAACTTTGACCTCATATGTCCATCCTCCAGGAAACACCATCAAACAGTAGGTGGCATCATTAACCTTTCACTTCAAGGTCATCAGAAGTACGGCACAGGTCCTTTTACTATTTGAAGAATTAGCTGCACCTCCCCTGGAGTAATCCAAGGTGTCCACAGTAACACATGAGGATGAGGATCAGATAATGGGACATTAAAAGGCTATACATTTCGCACAGAAAATGAAAGATGATTCCAGCATGGAGGGATACCACTGGAGAGGATACCCACTGTGGAGAGGATACCCACTGGGAGAGGATACCCACTGTGGAGAGGATACCACTGTGGAGAGGATCCCACTGGGAGAGGATACCCACTGGGAGAGGATACCCACTGGGAGAGGATACCCACTTGGGAGAGGATACCCACTGGGAGAGGATACACACTGGGAGAGGATAACACTGTGGAGAGGATACCCACTGGGAGAGGATCCCACTGGGAGAGGATACCCACTGGGAGAGGATACCCATGGGAGAGGATACCCACTGTGGAGAGGATACCCACTGTGGAGAGGATACCCACTGGGAGAGGATACCCAGGAGATACCCACTGGGAGAGGATACCCACTGGGAGAGGATACCCACTGTGGAGAGGATACCCACTGGGAGAGGATACCACTGGGAGAGGATACCACTGGGAGAGGTACGCACTGGAGAGGATACCCACTGGGAGAGGATACCCACTGTGGAGAGGATACCCACTGGGAGAGGATACCCACTGGGAGAGGATACCCACTGTGGAGAGGAGATCCATTGGCAAAAACTGGTTGAATTAACGTTGTTTCCACATTTCAACCCCCCCAAAAAAAAAATGTGTGGAAGTTGAATCCATGTGGAAAATGTATTTGGATTTGCAAAAAGTCAACTTAAGGGCATTAAGGGCATTCTGTACATTTTTTCACGACAACTATTAACCTAAATCCAATGACATGGTGTCATTTCACATTGAATTCACAATACTTGACAACTCAACCCAAATGTAAATCAAAACTTGACGTTGAACTGACGTCTTTGCCCAGTGGGTAGGGAGGTTTAATTTTTGTTTTGGGTATTTAATGGTCCCTAGCCCACACCCTGGGCCTGCGCTAATCATTGAGTAACGACCAAATTACTTTAGCTTTGCCTGTGGAGTCAATCTGAACAGATAGGAACGTTGGACTGGAAGTAAATACATCCATATCCAGCCAGTGGCCCCAGTGAATACTAACTAGTAAGTTATTCTTGGCAGAAGCCCCAATCAGAGGCAGGAAAAGCTCTGTGCTTGAATGAACATCCTCTCGTTGACTGCTCCTATTATTTTACTCTGTGTGCGGGGGATCATTAACCTCTAATGTTTTCAACCCAATTACTATTGGAGTCCCCTGGAGGATAGTAAAATGGAATAAAGTGTACAATCTAGCATGTACTGGATGTGTCTGTTTGTTCTACATCTAAATTGGAAACAAGACATCGCAGTCTGGTACGGCAACGSCAKCGCCGCTGACCGAAAGGCTGTACAGAGGGTGGCYCGCTCAGCCGAACGCACCATTGGGTGCACACACTGCCTGCCCTCCAGGACACCTACAACAGRAGTTGTCGCAGGAAGGCCAATAACATCATCAGTGAACTCAGCCACCCGAGCCACGACCTGTTCTCTCCGCTTTCATTACTCAGACGCGGGCATTACAGGAGCATCATGGCAAAAATTGTCAGACTGGCCAATCACTTCTACCTGCGGACCATCAGGCTGCTGAATACCCACCACCACCTGCTCCCCCTGTCCCCCTCCTGCCCCCAGTCTTCCTAGTGTTATTGTTTCATTCACTTCTCTTTTTGACCTGCACTGTTGGAGCTTAAGAATATCAGTGTACCCTGCAACTACATCTGCGACCCTGTGCATGTGACTAATAAACTAATCTAAACATGTCTCCCCCTGCAAATGATGCAGCGTCCCCCCTTTGGGCCAATTGCGAACAAGTGTGACTAACACATTTTTGTTAATGCCTATATAGTGCATTCGGAAAGAATTCAGACCCTTTGACTTATTCCACATTTTGTTACGTTTACAGCCTTATTATAAAATGGATTCATTTGTRTKTTTTTCTTATCAATCTACACACAATAACCCAWAATGACAAAGCAAAAACAGGTTATGACATTTTAGCAAATTTGTTCAAATAAATGGAAATATCACATTTAGATATGTATTCAGACCGTTTACTCAGTACTTTGAAGAACCTTTGGCAGCAATTACAGCCTKGAGTCTTCTTGGGTATGACYCAACAAGCTTGGCACACCTGTATTTGGGGAGTTGCTCCCATTTTCTGCAGATGCTCTCAAGCTCTGTCATGTTGGATSGGAAGTGTCGCTGCACGGCTATTTTCAGGTCTCTCCAGAMATGTTTGATCGGGTTCATGTCTGGGCTCTGGCGGTGCCACTCAAGGACATTCAGAGACTTGTCCCGAAGTCACTCCAGCATTTTCTTAGCTGTGTGCTTATGGTCGTTGCCCTGTTGGAAGGTGAACCTGCACCCCAGTCTGAGGTCCMGAGCAGGTTTTCATCAAGGGTCTCTGTACTTTTCTCCATTCATTTTTCCCTCGATCCTGACTAGTCTCCTAGTCCCTGCCGCTGAAAAACATCCCCACAACCTGATGCTGCCACCACCATGCTTCACCGTAGGGATGATGCCAGGTTTCCTCCAGACGTGACGTTTGGCATTCAGGCCAAAGAGTTCAATCTTTGTTTCATCAGACCAGAGAATCTTGTTTCTTATGGTCTGAGAGTCCTTTACGTGCCTTTTGTCAAACTCCAAGCGGGCTGTCATGTGCCTTTTACTGAGYAATGGCTTCCGTCTGGCCACTCTACCATAAAGACCTGATTGGTGGAGTGCTGCAGAGATGGTTGTCCTTCTGGAAGTTTCTCCCATCTCCACAGAGGAATTCTGGAGCTCTGTCAGCGTGACCATCGTGTTCTTGGTCACCTCCCTGACCAAGGCCCAAATCTCTCCCGATTGCTCAGTTTTGTCGGGCGGACAGCTCTAGGAAGAGTCTTGGTGGTTCCAAACCTCTTCCATTTAAGAATGATGGAGGCCACTGTGTTTGTGGGGACCTTCAATGCTGCAGAAATGTTTGCATACCCTTCCCAGATTTGTCCCTCACAATCCTGTCTCAGAGAACTACGGACAATTCCTTTGACTTCATGGCTTATTTTTTTGCTGTGACATGCACTGTCAACTGTGGGACCTTATATAGACAGGTGTGTGCRTTTCCAAATCATGTCCAATCAAATTAATTTACCACAGGTGGACTCCAATCAAGTTGTAGACACAATTAAAGGATGATCAATGGAAACAGGATGCACCTGAGCTCAATTTCGAGTCTCATAGCAAAGGGTCTGAATAATTATGTATATTCAGTACCAGTCAAAAGTTTGGACACACCTACTCATTCAAGGGTTTTTCTTTATTTGACCTATTTCTAGATTGTAGAATAATAGTGAACACATCAACATGAAATAACACACATTGAATCATGTAGTAACCAAAAAATGTTTAACCAAATCCAAAAATATTTTATATTTGAGATTCTTCAAATAGCCACCCTTTGCCTTGATGACAGCTTTGCACACTCTTGGCATTCACTCAACCAGCTTCATGAGGTAGTCACCTGGAATGTGTTTCAATTAACAGGTGTGCCTTGTTAAGCTAATTTGTGGAATTTCTTTCCTTCTTAACGCATATGAGATATCAGCATTTGAGATCAGTTATGTTGTGACAAGGTAGGGGGGTATACAGAAGATATCCCTATTTGGTAAAAGACCAAGTCCATATTAAGGCAAGAACAGCTCAAATAAGCAAAGAGAAACGACAGTCCATCATTGCTTCAAGACAAGGTCAGTCAATCTGTAAAATGTCAAGAACTTTGAAAGTTTCTTCAAGTGGCCAATCAAGCGCTATGATGAAACTGGCTCTCATGAGGACCACCACAGGAAACGATGACCAAGAGTTACCTCTGCTGCAGAGGTTAAGTTCATTAGAGTTAACTGCACCTCAGATCGCAGCCAAAATAAATGCTTTACAGAGTTCAAGTAACAGACACATCTCAACATCAACTGAAGAGGAGACTGCGTGAATCAGAGGAGACTGCTTGAATCAGGCCTTTGTGGTCGAGTTGCTGCAAAGAAACCACTACTAAAGGACCCCAATGAGAAACTTGCTTGCTCTAAGAAACACAAGCAATTAGACCAGTGGAAATTTGTCCTTTGGTCTGATGAGTCCAAATTTGAGATTTTTGATTCCAACCGCCGTGTCTTTGTGAGACGCAGAGTAGGTGAACGATCTCCACATGTGTGGTTCCCACCGTGAAGCTTGGAYGAGAAGGTGTAATGGTGTGGGGGTGCTTTGCTGAAGACACTGTCAGTGATTTATTTCCAATTCAAGGCACCCTTAACCAGCATTACTATCACAGCATTTGGCAGCGATGAGCCATCCCATCTGGTTTGCGCTTAGTCCCACTATCATTTGTTTTTCAACAGGACAATGACCCAACACACCTCCAGGCTGTGTAAGTGCGATTTGACCAAGAAGGAGAGCGATGGAGTGCTGCATCAGATGACCTGGCCTCCACAAACACACAATCTCAACCCAATTGAGATGGTTTGGGATGAGTTGGACAACGGAGTGAAGGAAAAGCAGGCAACAAGTGCTCAGCATATGTGGGAACTACTTCAAGACTGTTGGAAAAGCATTCCAGGTGAAGCTGGTTCAGAGAATGTCAAGAGTGTGCAAAGCTGTCATTAAGGCAAAGGATGACTACTTGGAAGAATCTAAAATATTTTGGGATTTGTTTAACACTTTTTTGGTTACTACATGATTCAATATGTGTTATTTCATAGTGTTGATGTTTTCGCTATTATTCTACAATGTAGACCATTTTAAAAATAAAGACAAACCCTTGAATGAGTAGGTGTGTCGAAACTTTTGATTGGTACTGTAAGGTATTTCTGTTTGTTATTTTTCATAAAGTTTCTAAAAACCTGTTTTCGCTTTGTCATTATGGGGTATTGTGTGTCGATTGATGAGAACATATATATTGAATCCATTTTAGAATAATGCTGTGACGTAACAAAATGTGGAAAAAGTAAAGAGGTCTGAATACTTTCCAAATGCACTGTAGCTCCCACATTTGGCCAATCAGTGTACCATCATTGACCGAAGTTTCGTCAAAATGGGGCCAGTGCTGTCTGAGATATCACYTGACTAACGGACAGAGACAGATCCACAGTCCCCTCCCCGATTTCATCATGGGGGACAATGAACAATTGCCTACAGCAGAGTCAGATATCAGTTGAATTACATAACAACAGAAAGTAGGCTATTTGGTGTAAGAATGCAAGATATATAACTTACACTACATGACCAGAACTATGTGGACACCTGCTCATCGAACATCATTCCAAAATCATGYGCATTAATATGGAGTTGGTCCCCACTTTGCTGCTATAACAGCCTCCACTCTTCTGGGAAAGCTTTCCACTASATGTTAAAATGTTGCTGCAGGGACTTGCTTCCGTTCAGCCACAAGAGCATTAGTGAAGTCGGCAACTGATGTTGGGCGATTTAAACCTGGCTCACAGTCGCCGTTCCAATGGTTCACAGTCGCCGTTCCAATTCATCCCAAAGGTGTTCGATGGGGTTGAGGTCAGGGATCTGTGCAGGCCAGTTATTCCACACCGATCTCGACAAACCATTTCTGTATGGASCTCGCTTTGTGCACGGGGGCATTGTCATGCTGAAACAGGAAAGGGCCTTCCCCAAACTGTTGCTACAAAGTTGAAGGCACAGAATTGTCTAGAATGTCATTGCATGCTGTAATGTTAAGATTTTCCTTCACTGGAACTAAGGGGCCTAGCCCGAACCATGAACCATGAAAAACAACCCCCGACCATTATTCCTCCAACACCAAAGTTTACAGTTAGCACTATGCATTGGGGCAGGTAGCGTTCTCCTGGCATCCGCCAAACCCAGATTCGTCCGTCAGGCTGCCAGATGATGAAGCGGGAATCATCACTCCAAAGAATTTGTTTCCACTGCTCCAGAGTCCAATGGCGGAGAGCTTTACACCACTCCAGCCGACGCTTGGCATTGCGCATGGGGATCTTAGGCTTGTGTGCGGCTGCTCGGCCATGGAGACCTATTTCATGAAGCTGCCGACGATCACTTCTTGTGCTGATGTTGCTTCCAGAGGAGGCAATTTTGAACTCGGTAGTGAGTGTTGCAACCAAGGACAGACAATTTTTACATGCTATGCGCTTCAGCACTCAGCAGTCTTGTTCTGTGCGCTTGTGTGGCCTACCATTTTGCGGCTGAGCCGTTGTTGCTTGTAGACATTTCCACTTCACAATAACAGCACTTATAGTTGACCCGGGGAGCTCTAGCAGGGCAGAAATGTTACGAACTGACTTGTTGGAAAGGTGGCAACCTGTGACGGTGTCACATTGAAAGTCACTGAGCTCTTCAGTAAGGCCATTTTACTGCCAATGTCTATGGAGAGTGAATGGCTGTGTGCTCGATTTTATACACCTGTCAGCAACGGTTGTGGCAGAAATAGCCAAATCCACTAATTTGAAGGGGTGTCCACATACTTTTGTATATATATATATATTACTTCTGTGTTACTGCAAGGGACAAAATAACCATTTGATCATGTTTGATCATGTTTAGTTATCATACATGGCAACCTCAAATGGACTCAAATTCATGTACAGCTTTGATCCGAACCCCTCCGAAAGACACACAAACACACACAGGTTGAAGGTTGGAGCAGGTTGGAGAGGTTCATTTTAAGTGTTCCAGCTAAATCTATCTCTGAAGTTGTCAGGTTGGCCCATAGCGACAGATGCTTCCAGTAGAAGGTGTATTGTGTTCTTCCCCTCGACACGCTTGATACATGCATTACCTGGTTCTCAAAAAGTCACATTCATAGCTTACCATCTTTGATACCAGAAAATGTGGCAATAATCAAGTTATATCAGACAGTGATCTGCAAACAAACAACATAAAACGTTTGTATTAGATAAGGTTAATTGTAAAGCATGTTTTGTACACAATTGTTTGTAAGCCAATGAAGTTGAAAAGCCTTGGTTATTCTGTATTTGCTAAATCAATCAAATGTAGATCACTAAAAAAAGTTCAAGCGAGTCCCTGCTGCTCCTTTGTCTCGGTTCTTGTGATTGCAGTAAATGCACTCACTGAGGCCAACTAGCGCATGGAATATCAACCACTACTGCGAAGGGAGCAGAGAACCCTTACCTAGTAGTATCACTACTCGCTATCCTCTGTCTCAAAGAATCATTTGGACGTGTTTCAAACGATTCAACGATTCAATGCTGTAGCTTATATTAATTGTGCTAGTATGGTAGTGGAGATGTGCTGGTCCGCTCAAGTTAATACATTCAGCCTCTATGCCTCTGTTCTGTCTGACGGAAGCATCTTCCTGTSCCGTGCCATGTGAAGGGCCTAATAGTCCCTACTTCCTTTGTGTGTTCAACTTCTGAGGTCATTGCATTGTGTTGGGCTTCTGTTTTGATGTTTGCCCTCCACGGCATGAACAATGCACTTTTTGTTATTGTGTGTGATAGAATGTGTCTCATCATGTTATTTGACTCATGTAGAGGTCATCATCATTTGAAGGCTGGGTAGATACATTAAATGGATGGATGGATAGGGATTTAGTGATTCTACTGTGGAGCTCTGACTGTGTCCTGTGCAGTGGCGATTTTAGCACGTAAATGTTGGTGGGGCAACAACAACAAAAAGATTTGATGCATGCCAGCAAAGCCACAACACAACACACAAAAACTGTTGTTTAAAAAAAAAAAACATGCTAAATATGTGGGGCTCAAAACAGGTGTGGCTCCGCCCCACCTGCCCTGAATGACGGGTCGCCACTGATCGTGTGGCCTAGATCCTTCCATATTCCCTTTTGTAGGTCTGTGTGGCTCAGTCAGTAGAACATGGCGCTTGTGACGCCAAGGTTCGCCAGGTTCGATTCCTGCTGGGGTAACCCATACGTAAACCATTTCTGTAAGTTGCTTTCAATAAAAGTGTCTGCTAAATTGCATAAATTATTTGTCACTTATTCCTACCATATTGAATTGTATATAAATGCATATATAAATACATCCGTATAGGACATTCCCTCTATCTTTGACCCTGTGCATTGAGACATTACCTGGTTCAAACAGCAGTATTCATTAGTAGTGCTTAGCCTCGGCCTTGTCATACCCTCTCCATAATATCCCAACTGTTTATTTCTAATCTGTGTCCTCCAGCAGACACATGCACCACCACCCGATGTCCACATTAACGGTGCTGAGCAATGTCGAGCCCTTATCTGTGACCCCAGAGAGACTTGACGCATTCCCTCCCTCTCTGCTTCTCATCAGTTACTGGTAAACGGTCAGAACCCGCTGTGGCAGATGGGGGAGCGACACTGCTGAGGTATGTAACCTAGTAATTGTTTTGAAGTTGGAGGTGAAGTTAATTTGGCCATGGTTATCATCTGTGACGAAGGGGGCGAAAGAAGAGAAATCTAGGAGGAACGAGGTGCCACTCAACTGCTGGGTCAAGCAGTCATGACTTAATATTTTTCTATTTGTATGTTTTCTTTTAGACATTTCACACCAAATAGAAACATACACATATGACTACATCTACTCTGCCCAGACCCACATGCTCACACCCCCATCCCTAGTGTCTGCATTATAAATAGCCACATGGCCTTAAATTTGACCAATTTGTTTTTCTCGGTCGCCCATGCTATTTCAATATTTAAACAATAAATCATTTGATTTATCCATTGTGTTAATGATGGCAGGTTAATTGATTTCCAAGTTTTTAATATACGTTTTTTTCAAAATGAGTGATAAGAGAATGGTCCAGCCCATTGTGTATCTCACTACACCCCCATACAGTATGTCATGTCTTGAAATATGCAGACAGACAGATTAAAAGTACATTTACATTGTAACACTTCTGACAGCCGTCTTTCTAGCTCCTCCCATAACTTTGGACTTTATAGCATTTCCAGAAAGCATGGTTTATTGAATCGTTGTTAGTTTTACAATTAAGACATGACTCTGCTGTTGTGCTGTAGAATTTGTGAATTTTGTCACTTGTATAATACATTCTATACATTGGTTTATACCGGATTAAGCGTATATTTTAACGTTAACTGTAATTGCATTAGTTATGCTCCAACTTTCCCTCCATCTTGTACAAAATATCAGTTATTTTTAAGTCTTGGTTCCAATAGGTCATATTTTTTTCTCAGAGATTGTCAGTTGGATATGCTCTCTGCAAGGTTTTATATATCTTACCTATCATATGAACATCCTTTTCTGACTCAAATAGGATTCCCTCAAYGTTGCTAAAAGATTTCCAATCTAAGTTTTGTGATATGTAACTTTTAAGGTGCATGTATTTGAAACTCTACATTGGTCAGTCCAAAATATATTTTTAATTCTGTCATGGAAATAAATGTATTTCCTGTTACCAAGTCATTTTTGGTTTCTATGCCTTTAGTTTTCCATGTGGATCCATTTATAGYTAAATTCTGAAAAGCTATCCAATGATTGTTCCATAAGGTTATGTTTTTAGGGGGTGATATTGCTTCTTGTAGAATACGTTTCATTTTCTTCCATATTGTTATAGTGTTCTTAACTATTTTAACTATCCGCCTTATCTCAGCTCACTGGTCACCATAGKAACACCCACTCGTAGCAAACGCTCKAGCAGGTATATTGCACTGTCAATCCCCAAAGCCAACACGTACTTTGGCCGCCTTTCCTTCCAGTTCTCTGCTGACAATGACTGGAACGATTTACAAAAATCTCTGAAGCTGGAGTCTTATATCTCCCTCTCTAACTTTAAGCATCAGCTGTCAGAGCAGCTTACCGATCATTGTACCTGTACACAGCCAATRTGTAAATAGCACACCCAACTACCTCATCCCCATATTATTACTTACCCTCTTGCTCTTTTGCACCCCAGTATCTCTACTTACACATCATCATCTGCACATCTATCACTCCAGTATTAATGCTAAATTGTCATTAATAGGGGGGCTACAGTGTCCCAAAATGTTGAATAGAATTCTATGGGAAAGCAATCCATTCCTGTTGCTTTTCTCTGTGTAAATGTATCTAACAGTATCTAATATTTATTCTTAGGTGATCTCTTTTTTTAGTGATTATTTTTTGTCTGCTGATAATTGCTTCAGAGTTGTTGAGTCTAAGAAGGCTATAGGAACCATCCAACTGTTAAAATTMGATTGATATCGATTTTCATAGAAGATTTTCAAGTTGTCATTAATCGCATTGTTTTTCCTTYCCGCTTTTGTATCTTTATCTTTAAAAATTATAATTGGTTTAGCATGTATTCATTTTGTGAGAGCTGCGAGATATTTACCAGGTTTATTTTCCATTAAGTAATATGCTTTATCTGAGTTAAACCTGTAGTTGTTGGCTCTCTTCAAAAGTTATATATCGCATTAAAGGCATCCCAAATTATATCGGGGGTTAGCTTTTCTCTGTCCTCTGTCTACATTTGTAATGGTAAAGGTTTAAAATGTTTCGTTTCTGTATTTAATACGTTTTGGTTCCAGAAAATGTGCTCTGTTCATTCTCAAAACTCTGTCGCTAAGTGTATTTTCTATTGGTGTAATTAAACAGAGAATGATTCGATGTCTCTATATCATYAATTTTTMAATCCAGAAAAATMGAGTCAATTCTTGAATAGCTTTTCTTACTTTCAGAAAAAAAYGAATAGTCTTTTGTAGTTGGGACTCATATTTTCAGCCTCTTTGMAGGCCCCCTAAATTTGCCCTCTTTCCCAGCCACACAAGCAGAGTGATTCGTTTCTTAGCCTTTTCTCCTCGGTGAGATATCAACACCTCCTGATCCACCGTTTACAGTTTTGTTGCTCAAACAGAAGCACCCTAACACCCAAAGTTCAGTTATAAGTGTCTCTCATTTTCTAAATGTGCTGCACTGCAGAAACCCAACTAAATGTTCKTAGTCTGTTAAACACATCAGCATACTGGACTCTTGCTTCAAACATGCCTCTTGTGCTGAGAGCAAATATGGAGGCTACAATATGAATACATCCAACTATAGAATGTTGGTCAGGTTATACAAAGTACCAGACCCAACTACAAATTAGCTATGCAACAACAATTGTCAAATGTCCCACACCTAACAGCAAAATGTTCATATTGATCATATCAGAAGTTAATGATTAAAGACGCACTCCAGCTATTTTGTATAAATACAGTAATGTTCACACACTTAAGGGTGTTTTGTAGACACAACTGCAAACTTCAGGAGTTGGAGACATACTTGGACCATGTCATACCTGGACCATGTCATGTCATACCTGGACCATGTCATGTCATACCTGGACTATGTCAAGTCATACTTGGACCATGTCATGTCATACTTGGACCATGTCAAGTCATACTTGGACCATGTCATGTCATACTTGGACCATGTCATGTCATACCTGGACCATATAATGTCATACCTGGACCATGTCACGTCATACCTGGACCATGTCAAGTCATACCTGGACCATGTCATGTCATGCCTGGACCATGCCAGGTCATACCTGGACCATGTCATGTCATACCTGGACCATGCCATGTCATACCTGGACCATGTCATGTCATACCTGGACCATGTCATGTCATACCTGGACCATGTCATGTCATACCTGGACCATGTCATGTCATACC
>NC_036859.1:11991692-12012398 GCF_002910315.2 Salvelinus sp. IW2-2015 | reverse complement strand
CATGTCATACCTGGACCATGTCATGTCATACCTGGACCATGTCATGTCATACCTGGACCATGTCATGTCATACCTGGACCATGTCATGTCATACCTGGACCATGTAATGTCATACCTGGACCATGCTTCCAATTACATTATTTCTAAAACAAATATTATACAACAATGAAATCATAGCATTGACTCATGTCACTGAACCTAAGTACATTCCATAGAGAGGATCAATCTGACAAAAGCACTGGCTCGTTTTGAAACGACAAGAAACTTTCTTGCAAAAACACAACACTGAAGATGGTGGTAAAAAGAAGCTAGAAATTCCACTGAAGTGTTACTTTTATAACAGCTGATTAATGTTAATGTCCACTTAGCCCATTCTCTCCAGAAGGCCCTGCCAACTGCATACCGGAGCTGACTAAAAGTTGCACACAGAAACAGTTGTCTTTACTTCAGAGAACACATAATTCATCTGAGAGACACACATTAGCACGCACACACATTCGAACAAATACTTTACAGGCTACACACCAACCTGTAGTCCAGTGTGGCAATGCAATGTACAAATTCTCCTTATCTATTTGGTTTCTGTCAACATCCTTTTGGAGGCATGGMAACAGGCCTCAGAGTATCTAACATCGCACGTCAGCTTGGCTTGACCATTGGACAGATTATTACGGGGTTATCTTTTTCTTCACACAATGGCAGGGGCAATACAGGGGAGTAAAAGCTTTCAAAAGACTTGAGATTATCTAAAATATCAGGAAATGTGCGGTCTGAGGACTGGGAGATGGGGACAATGTTCCTAGGGTTGAATTCAAATAATTTGAGGTCATCCTGTCATAGATTACAGCCTGACAGAGGGCAGAACATGCACTCATTCAGACAATGAGACTGCACTCACTGAGAGCACGCGCATGTAATGGTTGTTAAATTTTAGAACCAAGGTGTATAGTGCCARCATCTGGCCTCATGTAAAACTACACATCCATCAATAAGTAGGCTATTAATTACAATTAACATCCAGGGAATACACGATAAATCATCCCTGTTGAACTGGTTATAAAACAACGTTTTTGCACAAAGGCCAGCAATGGATTGGATTTTGCAATGCCTGTGCCTCGTTTTTAACAGTGAGTTGACGATGGTTTTCAATTTATACCTGTGTTTATGATGATCTTCCTAGTAAACTTTGACAAGCATACGTCACAAAATCTAAAAACCGGTGGAGCAGAAGACTCAAGAAGTAAATTGTATTTATGTTACATAACTGTAACATTACTTTTTGAACCCTGCGTTTCAATGTTGCCATCCTGAATGCACCCAATTTGAACCGGATCTAAAACTTCCGTCGGGGTCACGCTTATTGTGAGGAAATAGCTATGTCTCCTCCGATCTTATTCAACTTCAACGATGCAAAAGATACATTTACTGTAAGAACTTGTCTTCAATATGGTGTATTTCAGAATCTCTTCTATGCTTAAATGAAATTGTTTATCACATCTTTTTAGAAACGCTTACAATAACTTTGCAAGCCAAGCATGATTCATTACATTAGCCACGCGTTAGCTAACTGTCTAGCTTGCTTGCTTGCTAGCTAGCTAGATAACGTTGGCAGATTATGTGTAGTCTCAAAGAATACTAAACTAGTATTCTTTGTTGATTTGTTCTATCTCTCACCTAGGCCGCAACCAGAAGTGCGTTGGACAACAAAACCAGCAAACCTTTGATAAACGCATTCAACCAGATCACTGGAAAGTACGTTAAGTAAATACAAACGTTAGCTAGCTAACGGACTATATTAATTAAATGATCTCTAGGCTATGCCTCTTCTGCCCACCTCATGACCGTGCCTGCKTGCTTGTCTCTCCACAGTGAGACAGAGAAGAAGACCACCCTTGACCAAGCTCTAAGGCAGGTCCTGGAGGAGCAGATTGTAAGTTGAAAGTGTATTTTATCTMTAGTATATTGAATTTAATTGAATACATTTTGGGCAACAGACATATACAACAAAATGCACAATGTGGACCCAGAGGWTATCACTTGAAAGTATTAATTAAAACGCTTGCTTCCAAAGTGGTCCTCGATGATGAAATCAATAACACATAATGATTTAAAAGAGACAAAATTACAAACAACCATAAATACATTKATTTATATAGACATCCAAAAAAGTGGCACTATTCACTGCACTTCTCCCTAACCTTGAAAATAAACCATATTAATTTCACATTAAAACAATCTATTAATTGAACATCATAACGATCCTTCAAATAAATACACCTGACCAGCAGTAGGGGCACAAGGGGCAGTGGAGTGATTTCTCTTACTTAAACAACCTTGTCCAAATGAAAAATGTTGCTATTTTTTTACTTTTTGTTTGCTTGATCTCGAAGGGAAAGCTATTCCAGAGACAAATGCCTGTATGGAAAAACATGCTCCTCGCAGTACTGTTTACTATTGGGATTTTACAAGACATAACACTAGATCTGGTATTGTAACAGTGTTGGTTATACACCATATCGGTGTGGTTTTTCATATAACCTGGGGCGCGATCATTTTAAGGTGTCAAACATATTACGTTTAAATTGGTCCACTCTGGACTCCAAAGGCAACAAGCCCATCTCCCAGAACTCCTGTATCCCTATGTGGGTCCTAGGGGAGACATTCAGCATATACCTGATAACATTATTTTGCATGACCTGCATTCTATTTTTCAGCTTTTTTGAAAGCCCACTATACCAAGCAGAGAAGGCATAATCAAAATGACACAGAATAAAGGTTGAGACAAGCAGTTTCTTAACTTTAATGTTAAAATATCTAGTGTTACGATATAAAAATGTCAATATGTTTGCTATTTTAGAAAGAATTTTAGCAGCAATCAGGTCTCCAGAAAGGGATTGATCTAGGGAGACCAAGATGCACTTGTTTTAGATTCAATCTCCTTGCCTGCACAGTTTACCGTTACCATGTCAGCCCTAGGAAATCTAAGTTTTTCCCAAATGTAGTGACAATTCGTTGTCAGGCAACCAATCTCTAATGAAATGGAATTCCTTACTCAGGGTCTCCTCTATGTAAACTAAACTCAGCAAAAAAAGAAACGTCCTCTCACTGTCAACTGTGTTTATTTTCAGCAAACTTAACATGTGTAAATATTTGTATGACCATAACAAGATTCAACAACTGAGACAGAAACTGAACAAGTTCCACAGACATGTGACTAACAGAAATGGAATAATGTGTCCCTGAACAAAAGGGGGGTCAAAAGTAACAGTCGGTACCAGCTACATTAAGTACTGCAGTGCATCTCCTCCTCATGGACTGCACCAGATTTGCCAYTTCTTGCTGTGAGATGTTACCCCACTCTTCCACCAAGGCACCTGCAAGTTCCTGGACATTTCTGGGGGGAATGGCCCTAGTCCTCACCCTCCGATCCAACAGGTCCCAGACGTGCTCAATGGGATTTAGATCCGGGATCTTCGCTGGCCATGGCAGAACACTGACATTCTTGCAGGAAATCACGCACAGAACGAGCAGTATGGCTGGTGGCATTGTCATGCTGGAGGATCATGTCAGGATGAGCCTGCAGGAAGGGTACCACATGAGGGAGGAGGATGTCTTCCCTGTAACGCACAGTGTTGAGATTGCCTGCGATGACAAGCTCGGTCTGATGATGCGGTGACACACCGCCCCAGACCATGACGGACCCTCCACCTCCAAATCAATCCCGCTCCAGAGTACAGGCCTCGGTATAATGCTCATTCTTCAATGATAAATGCGAATCCGACCCTCACCCCTGGTGAGACAAAACCGCGAATCGTCAGTGAAGAGCACTTTTTGCCAGTCCTGTCTGGTCCAGCGACGGTGGGTTTGTGCCCATAGGCGACGTTGTTGCCGGTGATGCCTGGTGAGGACCTGCCTTACAACAGGCCTACAAGCACTCAGTCCAGCCTCTCTCAGCCTATTGCGGACAGTCTGAGCACTGATGGAGGGATTGTGCGTTCCTGGTGTAACTCGGGCAGTTGTTGTTGCCATCCTGTACCTGTCCCGCAGGTGTGATGTTCGGATGTACCGATCCTGTGCAAGTGTTACACGTGGTCTGCCACTGCGAGGACGATCAGCTGTCCGTCCTGTCTCCCTGTAGCACTGTCTTATGCGTCTCACAGTACGGACATTGCAAATTATTGCCCTGGCCACATCTGCAGTCTTCATGCCTCCTTGCAGCATGCCTAAGGCACGTTCACGCAGATAAGCAGGGACCCTGGGCATCTTTCTTTTTGTGTTTTTCAGAGTTAGTAGAAAGGCCTCTTTAGTGTCCTAAGTTTTCATAACTGTGACCTTAATTGCCTACCGTCTAAGCTGTTAGTGTCTTAACGACCGTTCTACAGGTGCATGTTCTTTAATTGTTTATGGTTGATTGAACAAGTATGYGAAACGGTGTTTAAACCCTTTACAATGAAGATCTGTGAAGTTATTTGGATTTTTACGAATTATCTTTGAAAGACAGGGTCCTGAAAAYGGGACTTTTTTTGTTGTTTCTGAGTTTATAACCTTCCCTGATACCCYTATGGCTGAATCATCAGCATAAAGCAAGAGTTTGCACTTTACTGTATCTGGCATATCATTAACGTATATAAGAGAGGCCCTAAAATTGATCCCTGCGGTACTCCACAGGATATTTCTTTGGCCTCTGACAGAACATCACCAACATTACATACTTGTGTTCTGTTGGTCAGATAAGACCTAAACTAATTCACTGCTACATAATGTAGACCCATGCATTTCAGTTTCAGCAGGAGAAAATCATGGTCCACAGTGTCAAAAGCTTTCTGTTAGTCTAACATGACCATACCTGTATAGTTCCCCTTCTCACTTTCCTGCTTAATGTGGTCAAAAAGGTGGATAAGGCAAGTATCAGTGGAATGAGCTGTTCTAAAGCCAGATTGTAGTTCATGAAGAAGTTTTTGCTCAAGAAGGTATCCCTCAAGTTGATTAAAAACTAATCTCTCAACAACTTTGGATAAGGTGCTGAGGATAGACACAGGCCTGTAGTTTCCTACATTTGTRCAAATGCTCTTCTTGTGGAGTGGAACCACCCGGGCTGTTTTGAGATCCTTGGGAAATGTACCACTACTAATAGAAAGGTTTACAATATGTGTTATCATTTTAGCAGTGACACAAGCACTATCCTTTATGAATCTTGCAGGAAGGTTATCCAGCCCAGTTCATTTGTTTGTGCTCATTACGTGTAGTCGATTGGAAACTTTGTCCTCTGTTACCATGCAAAGCTAAAACAAATCATTTGTGATACCTTTGCTATGGTAAAAGTTGTTTATGAAAGGCTGGCCAGAGTGTCCAGAGCAGGTGGGTAACTTCTTAAKCAGAGATGAGGCTATGGTGGTAAAATAATTAGCAACCTTTGCCTGGTCATAACATAAAACATCATCAATATCCAGGCCAATACTACAGGATTTTACCTTATGGGGAGTTTTTGAGCCAATGTCCTTTWAAAAAAGRTCCACTGTTTCTGAGGCTGGTGTAAGTTGTCATTAACGGTGTCAATATAATGTTGGGATTTGGCCTTATCCATTTTGTATCTTGCTTGGTTCCTACAGTTAATATAGGTATACTGCTAGTACATGGTCATGTTTATGCTCAATATGCTTTACGAATAATTAGTGAGAGCTATAGCTGGAGTCGAGTAACATTCTCGCTTTCTCTCCTTCTACAGGTGGAAAAGAAAGCACTCGTCGATGACTTCCTGTCTCTCATCTATCTCAGCATTGATGGAGTCACTGAAGGTAAGCAGCAGGCTCAGCGAGGCTGAGCGTCACTTCATAGAACCGTTACATCTACCTCTGTTCTACCTCCTTAGTATTTAATTGATATACATGTCGGACAGCAAATGATGTAGTAATTGTGTAGTAAAGTCCCTTGTCCATGCAGGTATCTGCTCCGCCACTACTCCTTTCCTACTTTTGGGAGATATTCTGGACTGTCTACCTCTTGACCAGTGTGATAAGATCTTCTCCTTTGTTGAAGAGAATGTCTCCACMTGGAAGTCTGTGAGTAGCTTAGTCTGTGTTTCTCTGCGTTCTTAAWGTACGTTCAATGTAACTCCTGTACTTGGTGATCGTTTCCTTTTATAGAAGATCTTTCCTTTGGTTATTGAGGAAGTAATGCCAATAATACTTTCTCCTCTCACTTCCAGAACTCCTTCTACACTGCTGGGAAGAACTACCTGTTAAGGATGTGTAATGGTGAGGATAAAGTCACTAAGTTTGTTTGTTGTTGTTGTTACCTTGATATGTGCAGATATTCCATCATGAAACACCTTCTGACCCTGCAGATCTTTTGAGGAGGTTGTCCAAGTCTCAGAACACAGTCTTCTGTGGGCGGATCCAGCTGTTCCTGGCTCGTCTCTTCCCCCTGTCGGAGAAATCAGGTGAGAGGATTACATGGATCTCAAATCACTACAGGAACGAAGATAATTCACGTTTAATCATGGATGTGGACATGTGGCCACCCTTGTGTTKTTTTATGTGTTCCTGTGTGTGTTTCAGGTCTGAACTTGCAGAGCCAGTTTAATCTCGACAACATCACAGTGTTCAACAAAAACGAGCAGGAAAGCACTCTAGGCCAAAGGGTAAGGCCTTGTTCTAAGGATTGTAGACACCCAGAATGTATTGTTCTAAAGATACAGTATAGCGTGTGAGCTGTTGAATGATATTATAGATATTGTATGTGTGCTGTTGAATGTGTTTTAATGAAGAATTAACCCTCAACACTAACTCTGTGTTGTATTCTACAGCCCACAGAGGAAAAAGAGGATGGGATGGAGGTGGAGGAGGGGGAGATGGGAGATGAYGAACCTGGTGCACCTGCACCTTGGTTAGCAACATGAGTCCTTGTTCTATCTATCACAATGCTTGGAATKATCAGTGGTTCTTCATGAACATAGCTATTACACAGAGCCCTATGCCGYCAAGTTTTGTTGAACATCTTTTTTTGCAGCTTGCTTAACTTCTTACGGCTGAAATCCCGTTAACGGGATCGATATGACAACAGCCAGTGAAAGTGCAGGGCGCCAAATTCAAACAACAGAAATCTCATAATTAAAATTCCTCAAACATACAAGTATTATACACCATTTTAAAGATAAACTTGTTGTTAATCGCACCAGTGTCCGATTTCAAAAAGGCTTTACGACGAAAGCATACCATGCGGTTATGTTAGGTCAGCACCTAGTCACAGAAAAACACAGCCATTTTTCCAGCCAAATGAGAGGAGTCACAAAAAGCAGAAAGAGGAGAAAATGAATCACTAACCTTTGATGATCTTCTTTAGATGACACTCATAGGACTTCATGTTCCACAATACATGTGTGTTTTGTTCGATAAAGTTCATGTTTAAATCCAAAATGTCAGTTTACATTGGCGCGTTATATTCATGTATGTTTTGCTTCCAAAACATCTGGTGATTTGTAGAGATCCACATCATTTTACAGAAATACTCATAATAAACATTGATAAAAGATACAGTGTTATGCAGATGGAATTATAGATAAACTTCTCCTATGCAACCGCGCGTCAGATTTCAAAAAAGCTTTACGGAAAAAGCACACCATGCAATAACCTGAGTACAGCGCTCAGAGACCAAATCAAGCCATACAGATACCCGCCATGTTGTGGAGTCAACAGAGTCAGAAATAGCATTATAAACATTCACTTACCTTTGATGATCTTCATCAGAATGCACTCCCAGGAATCCCAGTTCCACAATAAATGTTTGCTTTGTTAGATAAAGTCCATCATTTATGTCCTTTTTGTTCGCCGTTTAGTTCCAAATTCACGAAGCGCAAGGCAGACAAAGTCAAAAAGTTCCATTACAGTTCGAGAAACATGTCAAACGATGTTAAAAATCAATCTTTAGGATGTTTTTATCATAAATCTTCAATAAATTTTCAACGGGACAATTCCTTTGTCTTTAGAAATGAAAAGGAACGCAGCTACCTCTCACGGGCGTGCGCCTGACTGAGCTCATGGCATTCTGCCAGACCTCTTAGTCAATCAGCTCTTATTCCTCTCCCCTTCACAGTGGAAGCCTGAAACAAGGTTCTAAAGACTTTTGACATCTGTGGAAGCCTTAGGAAGTGCAATATGACCCCATAGACACTGTATATTGGACAGGCAAAGACTTGAAAACCTACAAACCTCAGATTTCCCACTTCCTGGTTGGATTTTTTTCTCAGGTTTTTGCTGCCATATGAGTTTGTTATACTCAGACATCAATTCAAAAAGTTTTAGAGACTTCAGAGTGTTTTCTATCCAAATCTACTAATTATATGCATATCTTAGCTTCTGGGCCTGAGTAGCAGGCAGTTTACTCTGGGCACCTTATTCATCCAAGCTACTCAATACTGCTCCCAGCCATAAGAAGTTAAACAAGTTTCCACCTATGACATTGCTCCCTTTGTTCGTAGTTCCATCCCCATCGACTACAACCTATACAGGAAGTTCTGGACCCTGCAGGACTACTTTAGAAACCCTGTTCAGTGTTACGAAAAGTTCTCCTGGATTACTTTCCTCAAGGTGACTCTTCTGCCATCTAACCTTCTAAAACAATTTTAGGCCATTTTTTTATCTGACATCTACTAAAAGTATGACACTGCTTTAAAATGTTTCTTGTTCAAAACTCACTGACCATGTTTGTTCCTTTCGAGAAGACCGTGAAAATATGTTTGAGTTCATGGAAATGTTCTGTATGTTGTCTGTAGTATTCAGATGAGACGTTGGCGGTGTTTAAGAGCTTCAAGCTGGACGACATGCAGGCTTCTAAGAGGAAGCTGGAGGAGCTGAGGACAGCGGGAGGAGACCACGTCTACTTCGCCAAGTTCCTCACCAGCGAGAAGGTTGCATATCTCACCCTCCTAATCAATAAATAGAATAGATCTATGCATGGGTGTTTGAGATGGACTACATTGCAGTGAGAGTGCAGAGTCACTTGGTCTACAAATCACCTTGCGTCCCTAATAAGTCATTATTATGTGATTTGAGGTCAGCAATTCTYTGCCTCGACTTGTTTAAACGGATCCCCTCATACGCTGTCTCTTTTTGACCATCTAGCTAATGGACCTGCAGCTCAGTGACAGTAACTTCAGACGACACATCCTCCTGCAGTACCTTGTCCTGTTCCAGTACCTCAAGGGACAGGTCAAGTTCAAAAGGTGAGATGGCCCAAAAAGATGACCCCGTGCCACTCCATCATACCCTATGGCAGGTTGAATGCAATGTAGTTTGTCTAGCAGAAGACGTCATAGTAAAATCCATAATACGCTTTGACTGCTGTTTTGCCTAACTATTTGTCTGTTGCTACAGCTCCAGTTGTATCCTGAATGATGACCAGTGTTTGTGGATGGAGGAGACCACCAAACTGGTGTACCAGGTCTGTGTTTTTTTCTCTCTAGTCCGTAGATGGCACGGCACATTGTTGGGGATGTTGTACTATCCTGTCTAACTTGTTTCCATGTAGCTTCTCAAAGAGATCCCACCTGATGGAGACAAGTTTGCCACCATGGTTGAGGTAAGACTAGTCTGAATATTCTGGTATTCCGGACATCTTTGTAATTCCTGCTAGTTCAAACGTTTTCTGAGTACGTGTACACAACGTGTAGCCAACTGTTTGACAAGTCAAGGTGAGACCGGTTAGGGTTATTGATGACAATCAAAGTTTTAAAGTCCTCTCTTATATTTTGACAGCATGTCTTAAACACAGAGGAGAACTGGAACTCGTGGAAAAATGAGGGATGCCCAAGCTTTGTGAAGGACAGGTATGGAATCAGAATTCAACAAACTCATGATCCTATATTTATAAAAATATTCATTGTCAAGACAAAGTATAAATTGAAAACTCATATCATATATTCAAATGAGGAATATATATACAGCGTTAACCTCATGAACGATACAAATGTATCTCCCCCCCCTCAGACCAGTAGATGACAAACCCAAGAGACCCACGAGGAAAAGACAAGCTCCAGAAGATTTCCTGGGTAAAGGCCCTGACAGGAAGGTCTTCATGGGGAAGTAAGTAGCAATTCTAACCTGTCCTCTGTATGGCAGTGATAACTGGGACAGACTAGTCATGTGTTCTCCAAAACCATAGTTMGTTTAGGARGGTTTATATGCCCAGTAGGATGARTTACAATGTCTAGCCCTCACATTGGAGTCTTAATGAAAAGTGTAACGAGTGACACAGCTCAGCTTCTCTAGCACTTGGCTTTGCCAAAACGCATGTGTTTATTTTCTTGCAGTGATGAACTCACGAGACTTTGGAATCTGAACCACGACAATATGGCGGCTTGTCAGTCCGAGAGCAGGTGAGTGATCATACGTCACTGTGCAGCTGGTCAAATTTACAGAGATCACATACCTACATGGAAGGTTTTTGTGTATAACTTMCTTGTTGTTCACCCAGTTCAAAAATAATTTCTTTCAGTGAACTGTTTGTTGACRCTACATAATGTAAATGTCTTGTCCACAGGGAGTTTATGCCTTCTCTGGAGGATTTCTTTGAAGAGGCCATTGAACAGGCAGACCCAGCCAACATGGTGGAAAATGAATACAAGTATGCAAGTGAATTGGAACTGATGATTGCCCAATGGTGTAAAGAAAGATCCTCCCATGAGAAAAGTGTTCTGGTGCGATATTCTTCAACTAACCTCCACCCTCCGTGTCACGTAGGGTGGTTCATAACTCTAACTATGGATGGCGAGCCCTGCGTCTGCTGTCCAGGAGGAGTCCTCACTTCTTCCAGCCTACCAACCAGCAGTTCAAGAGCCTGGCCGACTACCTAGAGAGCATGGTCATCAAACTGGCCAAGGAGCTGCCGGTGAGAAGTCTTGTCTGGAACCATGGCTACTCAAACATTTCATGACAACTTAGGTGGCCATCTTGGCGTCCATGTCTCCACCTCACTTTTGATTGATCCCTTTGCCCCGTCATCACAGAAGGACCTTCCGTCTGAGGAGATAAAGACCGGGGAGGAAGACGATGAAGACAACAGTGACACCCTACTCAAGGAGAGCAACGACAGTGCGTTCTAACTTGATATAGACTTCAGTCTTATGATCTAGATATTATGAGTTAGTTGTAAAATATTTTCTATATTGTCTGGATCAGATCCCTATTTTGTTATACATCTTTTTGATTTTACAAAAACATCACGTGATTAATTCCTTCGTTTTGTGTGCCCCCAGGTCCGAGCATGCAGAACAAGCTGGTGTCCAACCAGCAGATGGATGAGATAGCAGCCAAGCTGGGTGCCCAGTGGAAGACCCTGGCTGGCCAGCTGGAGATAAAGGCAGCAGAGATCCGGGAGATTGAGACAGACAGCGAGGATGTGGACATGCAGGCCAAGCTGCTGCTGGTGGCCTGGCAGGACCGTGAGGGGACACAGGCCACCGTTGAGAGTCTGGTTACAGCCCTCAACGCTGCTGGCTTCCCCAAGATTGCAGACATCCTCAATGAGACATAGATCATTCCCCCCCATCTATTCCTCTCTTAATGTACCCCTCCCTGGCTTGTGTCAAGGCTTTCCTTTTGTTGGTCTGTAGTTATGCTCAAGGGACATTAACTGTAATTTTGTCCTCTAGAATCTTCAATAAATCTTTTTTCTAAATAAATGCTCTACTTTGACCCCTTGCAAGACACTTTATTGTAATGTCTTCTAGCCATACAGATTCATAACACTTAAAGGGGCACCTCAACCCCCCCCAAATGTATTTTAACTAGCACTTGACACCCCCATAACTATGGATGCAAGGACTGACCATCCATYATATCAGAGTGATCATTTAAGCATGTTCTAAGTCTATACATGGTTTGTTTACAATGGAGTAAGATCATTTGGGTTCTGATGTTAAAGTTGAGCTCAAGGCATATTAATAAAAGTCAAATTGATGTAGCAATCACACATTTCCAATCAAAASGTTTGGTATAACGGTTTACTTTCACCATTTATGAAAAGCAATCAGTCAATAACTTAGAGAAACCGTCATAGGTCTCACACATCGTAGTTGGCAGGGTGGTGGTCAGGATAATTACAGTATGAGAGAAGCGTTAGTACCACAGCAGAGATGTTGAACTGCTTGTATGATGCAGGGGGGGGGGGGGTTCTCCAATACATTTTATTTGAAGGGAAGGTTCAGGGTATCTCAAGACACCTTAAAACAATGTTGCTTGGCCAAAGACTTTTCTGTACAAGCGGATTAGTTATATGACTACAGACAAGTACTATGACATTAGCACCTTGTTCAAGGCTTTAAAAATTATGTGTATAAAACATTTAATTAATGAAACTGCAGAACTAAATCTCGCAAAACCTCTCAAGGATCCAGTCCAGAGATTGCCTGGCTCTTATAATAAACCATTTAAAACCTTGCTTCGATAGATAAACTACCTCATGTTGATGCTGGATGGGTTCACAAGCATGTGTCAAGAAGTAAAAAAAAATAAGGTAATCAATTTTTGTAGACACCCAGAATTTATTGCACATCTACACAGAGTAGACAGTGCTTGGAAATGGCGTGTGTGTAGGTTGGCTAGATTTTATTTGTGTTAAGGTTGGTTACTGTTGCTCTTCAAGTATTTCCAGTCGTCTTGGTCCGTATAGTAGAACGTAGGCTATATGCCAGTCTCCTCCACCGGACAGCCTCAGTATATCTTCTGGAGATACCACGCTTACCTTGTCGTCGTCAAACTTCACCCACTCATCTATGATGGAAAAACATGGATGTATACAAAACATAAGTTATATTAATGACCTGATCCTCYAAAAAATGAATGTTAATTAATACAGTCGTTTGTCTGTTTAATACAGAGTCTGCAATGCACAAGGTAAACAGCAATATTGGGCCGACTTCCACAACAAATAAGAGCGCGAAACGCGAGGCTAAACTTCTCTGATGTTTTGGTCCCGCAGCTATCACATGGCAGCAGAAAGTGTACATACGCATATACTCTAAGTGCATCATGTTGTATTGCGCTCGTCTGCAATATCGGGAGATCGTCCGGCTGCTATGTGGCAACGTCATATCGCCAAGCCTWAGTTTAAGGGATAGATCCCCAAAATCTATGTGTTCAGACCTCAAGCGGTCTACACATATCTGGGTCCATATCCCACACCCTCTGGTTGTGTTGAACTGACTGAGGTGAACTATTCCTTTAAAAAGGGATAGTTCACCCAAATTACATGTTGGTTTACTTACCCTGTAAGCAGTCTATAGACAAGGTATAACAGAAATCCATGCTTTGATTTAGTTTCCCTGGCACTTTCTACATGATAACGTTTTAGCCTTTGTGGTATGAATCCCATTCAAGTCATGGGACCGATATTAGCATGTTTCACTGCATCATGCCCAAATCACCCAAAAGTATCTCAAATAGATTAAGCTCAACAAAGTCACATACACTACATGACCTAAAGTATGTGGGTACCTGCTCATCGAACATCTCATTCTAAAATCATGGGCATTAATATGGAGTTGGTTCCCCCTTTGCTGCTATAACAGCCTCCACTCTTCTGGGAAGGCTTTCCACTAAATGTTGGAACATTGCTGCAGGGACTTGCTTCCATTCAGCCACAAGAGCATTAGTGAGGTCAGGCACTGATGTGGGGTAATTTAGGCCTGGCWCTCAGTTGGCATTCCAATTCATCCCTAAAGTGTTCGATGGGGTTGAGGTCAGGGCTCTGTGCAGGCCAGTCAAGTTCATCCACACCAATCTTGACAAACCATTTCTGTATGGACCTCACTTTGTGCATGGGGCATTGTCATGCTGAAACAGGAAAGGGCCTTCCCCAAACTGCTGCCACAAAGTTGGAAGCACATAATCATCTAGAATGTCATTGTATGTTGTAGGATTAAGATTTCCCTTCACTGGAACTAAGGGGCCTAGCCCGAACCATGAAAAACAGCCCCAGACCATTATTCCTCCTCAACCAAACTTTAGTTGGCACTATGCATTCAGGCAGGTAGCATTCTCCTGGCATCCGCGAGATAATTTGCCTACATGTTTTTTTGTGTGCATATTGGCCTAGCCTATTTTTTGTATTTATTAAGGATCCTGGGTTCCAGCAACATTAAAGCAGTTATATACAATAAAAATAAAAACACTTTCCACAAAACATTAAGTGTGCCCCCTCAGGCCACTACTATACTTTTGTGCCTGTGTGTGTCTCTTCACAGTCCCCGCTGTTCCATAAGGTGTATTTTTATCTGTTTTTTAAAATCTGATTCTACTGCTTGCATCAGTTACCTGATGTGGAATAGAGTTCCATGTAGCCATGGCTCTATGTAGCACTATTTACCACTTGAGGAAGTGGGAACTCAAAACACAAAGACATTAACTACCATTGTTGCTGAGTCGGTGGTGGACAGCAGTAAGGCGAGCTCCATCTGGTAGGTAGCCAGGACTGTGGTAGATTGAACTGCATTGCCCCCTATCGGTCATACGCAGGATCATATCGGAATTGTGAGTTCGTCATTTTATAATTTCATTTCTATGATCGTTTTAACACTTTAAAAAAATTGCAGTTTAAACGTCAAGAAATGTTTGACATTTCTCACATCCTAGTCAGTAGGCTACGCTTGCCCTTATCAGAACGCATCTCTCCCTTCACTCCGTGTGCAAAGGGGGGAGCGGGGGTGAGAGCCATCAGCGKAATATGGACAGGGCAGATAATTAACCTGACAAAAGAATGGCTTTAGGACCCAAAAAAGCTGCAGGAATATTGTGTAGCCTAATCACCGAAATTACTCACGTAAGCAAAATTGCTGAAGAGGGCAATGTCAGGTGTCGATAATTTTCAGGTTATKGTCCCAGCTCTAGTGACTGTTGATGTCTATCAAATTGTATAGGTTACCTTGCTCTCTCCACTCTCTCCCCTGGCAACGGCCTGTCTAGCACACTACGTGCACACCCATGATGTGCACACACAMGACGTGCATGTGGATAGCTCTAACATCTTGAAAGTGGCCTAGTATTATTTCATGTTCAAATAAATTTCTTGTGCCATGATTGCAACAATTAAGCAGCGGCACAATATAACGGTAACACTGTAGTCATCTACGTCGCATTTTTTAAGACCTTTGAAAACAAAATGTAATACATTAAGACTTAAGGCCTTTAAATCAGATAAATAATGTAATACAATAAGACTTTTTAAGGACTCGCGGACACCCTGTGAATGGAATTTGTGCCCCAAATGCAAAAACGTTAGCATGTGAAACAGTGCAAAACCAAAAAACGGTGCTAGGGAAACTAAAACAAAGCATGGATTGCCATCACATCTTGTCCATAGACTGCTTACAGGGTAAGGAAACCAACATACCATTTTGTAATTTYGATGAACTATCCCTTTAAGGAGCAGACTGACATCTATGAATCATGTCGATTGACTGACCTCTTATACAGCCTCTCATTGTCTGACTGTATGCTTTGATGAAGGTCTACTGTGACTGAAAACATTTCACATTAAATGACTGTGTGCAGAGACTCTTTTCTTAATGCTATCGAGGTCACCTTCTTTCCTCTTGACCCAGGCGACGTAGTGTCCGGAGGAGCTGGATCTGCCCTGGTGTGTCAGCACTCCCTGCAGGTCGTAGTAGCCACTGTTGTTAGAGCCCAGGTCTGRAGGCAATAGACAGGCACACGCTTAGAAACATATTCCTTAAGTTACAGTGTGTAACAACCTATCCCTTACACGTGTGTGTGAATGACTGACTGATGCCTTGTTTGTAGAGGCAGGCCACAAATCCATATGATGTAAAGTAACCAACCGTCATCGAATGAAAAGGGCTCGTATTTCACTTCTTTCGGCTCGTCTCCCACTTTCTTCTCCACCTGTTTGATGCACAAAGGGAGCAATGTAAGCTACACGGACTACACTAATGTTCGTTCACACCGAGTTACTTTGTTTGGTCAGGGAACAACACTGAGCAATARATTTCTTGGAGGTTTAGGTTTATTTCGTAGAGTATACATTTGCAGTTCAAAGCTGAATTGCAAGAGACAAAGTAGACAAGTAATTCAATTCATGTCTACCTTCTGCGACTGTTTCTCCAMCTTCTTGTCCTCAATCTCCTTGAACTTTGACCTAACGGCCACCATCTTCTCCTGCAGCCCCGAGGTACACAGCTCATACACATCCAGCATCAGTGGGAACTTTACATCCTGGAACATTAAGTCAATGGGGGGAAAAAAACATCAAGACAATATTCTTTGTTCCACTTGCAACAGTATTCTGATGATAATCCCATCGATTAGGAGGACATTCCTATAACATCAGAATACATACCTTTAGGACTTTGGCATTGACAGACTCCTTCTCRTTGTAGAAAAATCTAACCATCTGAATGGTRAGGTAGGCAGGGAGGCGGCTGACTTTAGACTAGACGAAGAAAGGGAGACCAAGTGAACCAACCAACTAAAAGAACATAACAATAAAACAAATGTCACACCCTCTCAGTGGTTTATAAAAACCTTAGGGGCCATGCCAAACTTACAGATTTTATGTACAGGGCATTTCTTTGCAAAGACGGAGACAGCTTGGTGATTTCTTCCTGCAGTCTCTGAAGAGAAAGAAACAGAGAGACATGATGGGATTAGATCGGTGTTGCTATGGTGACAGACCACATTGGAGACATCACGGTGTGCGTGCGCGCTGTGTATGTGTGCGTATGCGTCTGTGTTCCTGTGCATGTGATTGTGAGTTGCAGTGGTACTACTCACCAGCCTGAGGCCAGTGGCCAGGTACTTGACCTCCTGGTTGATGAAACAGCTGAGTTGGAGCTGGCTCTCTTTACCTTTGGCTGGCTCCTCGTCCTCAGACTCTGTACATTTCATACTGTGGAGAGGGGTTAAGGAAGGAACTGAGAGAGAGAAAGAAAACTTATTKTTGGGAGAGAGCAAAGGTTTGTTGAAATAATATACCAATTTGGAAGCCATTCMCCATTCCCTAATAGATCATACACTCATCTGAACTTAAATTGATCAAATGTTCAAACTGCAAGGATACGTGGTTTCGTACTCCACTCCAAAATACTGGTCAATGAAGTTCTTCTTGGCAGCTCCACTCTCAGTCTGGAGGAGGAAGAGAAGGTTKGGACAACATTCACATCTGTAACTAGCTTGACAGCTTACATACTTGCATTTACACATACTTCCATGGGAGAATCTGTGTCTTGTGGCTCCAACTTCTGCTGAAGGACCCTCATCATCTGCAACCAGCACTCGTTGGCATCCTAGAGAGGGGCAGAAATTGACAAATGAAGCTCATTTCTACTCTTCAGACCACTTTTAGTATAAACAAAAACGACAAAAAACATAGCAATCAATGTGGTTCATTGGAGTAGAGGATGTGCAGTACTGAGAAGTACCAAGCAGTAATAGCAAAGCGGCATCTTCTGATGGTGAGTGACTGGTGCCAGCCAGGGGCCATGGTCTCACCTGCTGGAGGTACTGTCCCTGGTCTCCCTTRTCAGCGAACTGGGGGAAGGCCATGTGCAGAAACTGCAGCAGGATGATGGGGGGTATGCTGGAGGAGGTCTTGTCCATGGTCTTGTAGAGGTCACGGAGGGCTGWGGAGGGGAATACAATGGTCATTTAGCAGACGCCTCTTTCATCCAAAGCAGTTCATGGTATGTGGCCCACAACGCTGGTGTAGCCAGCACCATGCCCTGACTCACCGAGTCATACTATTACCATCTACAATAGCAGATAACAAAAAAGGCAGTGGCACAATGATATAAAAACAACATACAGAGACAGAAAGGGAAATGACAGACCTGCTGTGATGTACTGGGATGGTGCACTGGCCCCAGAGGACCGCAGAGCACCTGTATACCTGTAGAGGGAGACAGAGGGATAATAAGTAAGCGCAAAGCCAGCCAAACAGGGACAGGCAGATACTTTCATASCAGGAATCAACATAATGCATAGGCTATTACTGTTGACCAAATAATGGTTTTCGAACAACCAAAYAATCTGCAGGAATGTTGTGTAACAAAATCACTGACCATCGGTAAGGCAATGTGGATGTCTGTAATTTTCGGTTTATCATCCCAACTCTAATGAAGCCTGTGTGATCTAATTGTCAGTTGTATCATTGAGTAGATATCAAATGAATAAGAAACCTATTTTATCATCAACGCTATAGATCCGACAAACGTTGCTTGCATCTTCACAGATTGGCGTTAATGCAATTTCAAGGGCCCACCTTCCGAGGGCTCCTTTGAGCTCTGGCACGGAGCGAAGACACTGCACTGTAGCGTTCATATAGCAGGTGTTGCCCAGGTTGGTCAATCCGCAAGGCATCTCCATCTACACATCGGATCAGACAACAAGCAAAATTGGGTTAGTTTCTCTGACTGCCTGCGCTGGCAAACCCAGGCAGCATCGATTCCGTTAAAACAAACACACATCCAACGACTAAGTCATACATTGTACAATCTCAATTTCCATCAGGGCTAGTAGAAATGACAGACATCTGTGCCCGTTCATAGCACTACTGTGCAAGGCATAGCCTGAACATATCATACAGTTCCAGACAGACAGACTAGACACTGGCCCTGAGAACCAGCTAGAAAACAGTACTCGACATAGCTATTAAGAGCCAGCTAGTAAACATTAACTCACAGCTGAGGCCAGCTGGTCTTCAGTCATGTCCTCAACAAACATGGGCCTGACTGCAGGCTCCTCAGGCAGGGCCTCGGCTGAGCCCATCATCAACAGAGTCATCCCCTGGGGAGGAGAGAGGAGGAAACGTATCCCATGTCACATTGCGTTCCATCGGATAACTGGCGATGGTAATCGCCAGCAGCATTAGGTTAGATAACATGCATCATAACACCACCCCACTAAAATGACTATGAAATCAGCCAATATATCATAGCCTACTTTGCATAATACTGACGTCGATAGTAGGGCCGGGACAACACTTGTAACACTTGTAATCTCGTGGCAAGGAAACAAAACACGAAGCGGATTTGACTTCTTTAGGAAAATTGCCTTAATGTTGGAAACWAACATTATGTTGTCATCCAGTGTCACATATCTATTTTTTCAAGCAATAGCACACAATATTTTACATACAGCAGGTTTTTAAAGGACCAAAGAGTTATAAATGCTTCGTGTTTTCATTATTGCCATGGAAAWAATATTGCGATACTGGTATCGTCATAGCCCTTACAGATAAGAAATAATCTGAAAAAAATGGATAATAATAATAATTTTTCTTAAATCAGTCGATGTGCCCTTGAGCAAGGCACACTGCCCTATCCCATTTGGACAAGAGGAATACCTATGTAAGAATGCTGTTCATTGACTACAGCGCAGCCTTAAACACCATAGTACCCTCGAACCTCATCATTAAGCTCAGGGCTCTGCGTCTGAACCTCGCCCTGAACAACTGGGTCCTGGACTTCTTGACGGGCCGCCCCCAGGTGGTGAAGATAGGCAATAACCCCTCCACTACACTGATCCTCAACATAGGGGTCCCACAAGGGTGAGTGCACCTCCTGTATGCCCAACAAAATGAAGCAGCTGATAGTGGACTTCAGGAGACAGCGGAGGGAGCACGCCCCGAACCACATCGACGAGGCCACAGTGGAGAYGGTGAAAAGCTTCAAGTTCCTCGGCYTTAACATCCCTGACAATCTGAAATGGTCCACACAGACAGTATGGTGAAGGCAGCGCAACAGCACCTTTTCAACCTCAGCAGGCTGAAAAATTTGACTTYSCCCCTAATACCCACAAACTTTTACAGATGCACCATTGAGAGCATCCTGTCGGGCTGTATCACCYCCTGGTACAACAACTGCACCGTCCGCAAACCGCAGGGCTCTCTAGAGGGGGGTGCTGTCTGCCCAACTGGCCAAGAAGTTCAAGGACCTCCGCCACCCGCGCTACCATCCAGAAGGCGAGGTCAGTACAGGTGCATCAAAACTGTGACCGACAGACTGAAAAACAGCTTCTATCGCTAAGCCATCAGAATGTTAAATAGTCACCACTAGCCAGCCTCCGCCCATTCCCCTGCCCTGACCTTTAGTCACTGTCACTAGTCAGCTACCACCCAGTTACTCAACCCTACACCCTAGAGGCTGCTGACCTCTGTACATAGACATTAAACACTTTTGTCACTTTAATAATGTTTACATACCATTTAACCGAATTCATATGCATATACTGTATTCCAGTCAAGGCCTATCCTATTTAACTATTGCTGTACATATACTATTCTATCCTACGTATTTTTCAGATATACCATATATTCTATCCATTTACTGTCCATAATGTCTATACATCCCATCAAAGTTGTGATGTGTCCATTTTTGTGTCCGAAACATATTTTCAGTATTGTAAAAAATACTTTTATAAACACTGCATTATAAGACTTAACCTTCCCCTATATATCAGCTTATTTAAATTTATTTCACCTTTATTTACCCAGGTAGGCTAGTTGAGAACAAGTTCTCATTTGCAACTGCGACCTGGCCAAGATAAAGCATAGCAATTTGACACATACAACAACACAGTTACACATGGAATAAACAAAACATACAGTAGAAAAATAAGTCTACATACAATGTGAGCAAATGAGGTGAGATAAGGGAGGTAAAGGCAAAAAAAAGGCCATGGTGGCGAGGTAAATACA